>NC_134402.1:433398378-433563378 GCF_038048845.1 Mixophyes fleayi | reverse complement strand
TTGATTTTCTAGCCATTTGTTTTATTTGCACTTGTTTTTAAATTAATAGGAATATACTAATTCATTTAAGCAACAAAGTGTCATTGAAAATCTACCTAAAAGGCAAATGTCTGCTGTGGGAGTAGCTGAGAGGGATAAATCCTGATGACAAACTATGACTGATGACCAAAGAAAACACAAACGTGATTGTCATCATCATGTAGATATGACTCCTCGACAAATTGTCTGTCACAGTGAAAACAACCGAAGAAAAAAACAGGACAGAGGTAATATCACGCCAACGCCTACAAAGTCAGTGAACAAGATGCCACGCCATTCTTGATGTTGGTAGCTTTGATGAAACAAATATTAATGCTCATTACTGTGGTTTCATGAACAGTATTTGTGAATTTTGCCACGCCAAGCATTTTGCGGCTGAGCAGCCATCTGACGGACTATTCAATTAATGCAGTCGCAATGGTAAAGTCAAATTTGGTGGATTAAGGTCTGCTCCCGTTATTGAGCACTTAATAAAAGAACAGCATGAAGATTCAAAACATTTTTATGACAACATAAGATCGATTTATAACGCAGAGTTTAACCTTTACCAAAAAGGATCCAACATAATCTTACTTTTATTTTTTCCGTCATTTTGACAGGCTTTTAACTAGTAATGATATATTTCTCTTCTAGGTCTCAGCCTCATTTGTTGGTACTATTTATATAAAGTCTCACACAACCTGTAGCCCAGCTGTCACATGCAAGCTACTTACAAGTCACATAAAATTGAAAATAGATGTATGAGACTTAATGCATCATATTAGTTTGGAGTGTCTTACAGGAGCTAAATTACATTGCTATCTCTTTGATTTTATGGCAATTTATGACACTTATCGTAAAAGCTAAAACCTCTTGGAACTATTTAAGGTTACACCAATATCATCAATAATATTCAAAAAACAGACCCTCCACATTGTTTGTGGTTCTGTGATTTCTCAGGATATCTCAAATAGTTAAAAGGAGGCAGAGCAGCTGCGATAAGTTTGAATGAAGGGAAATGAGGACACAGGAAAAGGTCATATTTTATCAAATATCATGCTTTCAGGCATCATTTATGATATAGAAATAAAGAAAAACTTATGAACTGATGTGTGAATGTAATATCTTTGTAGGACATTCTGGTGAGAAGTTAGGTCAGTGCAAAGAAACCATGACTTCAAAGGTGTTGTGAAAAGACGGTCGTAAAACTCATTTCTATGAATACACACTCTCTGGTTCTGACCTCACAGTAGGTCGGGGGCTGTAGGCGCATGAAACATGTCTAAAATGTCCTGTTAATCTAAAAAATTGTTTCACTTGAGAAAATTGATAAAATCTGCAAATGCGCATTTCTAGACACACTTACAGTAATTTTACACAAGATATACTATGCAAACCGCTCACTCTGCATCAGCCCCTTAAGGTCAAATTCTGCCAGAGAAATTTGGGGTGACTAGTCCACAGAACAGTTTGAAAATTTTGCTTATTTTTACCTCAAAGCTAATGAGTCAGTCATACAGTGTTGAATCTATTTTTGGATATTTCCCCTCTGGCACTGTGTGTAAAACACAGCTAAATTGTAATCTCTTTTGTTAGCTACTCTATCAATAGTCAATGACTTAGTTTGACATAGACTATGACCCTCAAGTAAATTAAAGATGTCTTGGAATTTGAATATCTGTGATCCATAAAATGAATTGTACTTTTTTTCTTTTCAAAACCTCAATACATTGCTGCATTATATGTAATACATCAGGTGTCTGATTCATGTTTGGATGCAACCTGCACACAACCTGTACTTAAAATAAGAGCACAAAACTTGAGCGAAGTACCGACTGTAATCAAATCCAATTGGATCTCAAGAAATCAGTTTGAATCAGGGTAAGTACACTTTACCTAAACATTACTTGCTGTATGTCAACAGACATGACAAGGTGCAGGACACGCACATGCATTTTTGCAATATAAAGTCCCATCAGAACGCTTCCAAAATCAAATATTCTATAAAAGAAATTAACAACAATAGTATTATAATTATTAATAAAAATGTGTTTTAACATTTTATTTTTCCATTAAATACAATGGTCGAAGTTGGGGTGTATACAGTGGTATGGCATACAGCCACTTTTCCAACTACCTTCATTGTAAACTATTATTAATATTATTATTATATATTTATTTATTTATAAGACCCCACAGATTCCGTAGAGCCGGATAAAGAAGCAAGTAACAAATAGATGGTAATACATGTCAGTAGCACAGATGAGTGCGAGTAATGCTATGGGGACTCACACAGATTGAAGGTCAAAAGTGCAAGTGAGGAAGGCCAGTGAGAAGGAGATTGCAATAGTCAAGTCGAGAAATGATGAGTGAATGGACAAGGATTTTGGTTGCTTCCCAAGAGCTAAAGGGTCAGATTTTCATAATGTTACAGAGGTAGAAGTGACAGAATTTGGTGATGGACTGGTTATGAGGTGTATAGCTGAGGGCTGAGTCAAGGGTGACCACAAGGTAGCTGGCTTGGGTGACAGGAGAGAGAGTGATGTTGTCAACCAAGAGAAAGATATTGGCGGGGATAGCAACATTGGCAGGAGGAACAATGATAAGCTCGGATTTGGAGATGTTGAAATTCAGGAAGCGCTGGGACATCCAGGTAGTTACAGCAGAAAGTTAGCTAAATACCTGGGTTAGGAGAGTGGGATAGAGGTCAGGAGAGGAGGGGGGTTTATCTCTGTGCTTGTTCCTTTCAGGATAACCCCACCTTTTCAAGCACCTGCTATGAGCCTATAAATTGATTGAGCAATTTACACTTCTGTATTGTTTGTTTGAGAGACATGTTGGTATTATTAGCTGATGGGGAGGGCTGGTGCTGTATTGACATTTGGAGGCTTCTGGGATACCTCTTGGTAAGTTAGCTCTCAATTTAAAAACACATATATTTATGGCCCAAATATATGGGACTCTCACTGTTTAGAGATAGGACCACCCTATATGCAAAATCCCCGTGGAGTGGCAGGTGGCTTACCATACATTTGCAAATGTGTGCAACTGAGACTTTTGCATTTTTGTGTACAAGTAGAAATGGCAGCTCCTTTGCTGGCTACAGCAGTGTACTGGGGGATTTTCTCTGTGTTTTTTCCTTGCAGGATAACTCAACCCTTTCAAGCATCTGCTATGAGCCTATAAATTGATTGATGGGGAGTGCTCTTGCTGTATTGCCATTTGGAGGCTTCTGGGATACATCTTGGTAAGTTAGCTCTCAATTTATAAACACATTTCTGTATAGTTACAGCAGAGAGACAGCTAGATACCTGGGTTAAGACGGCAAAAGAGAGGTCAGAGGAGGAAAGATAGATTTGCATGTCATCAGGTGTTATTGAAGGCCCCATGATTGACTGAGTTCACCAGGAGTGATGGTGTAGAGAGAAGAGCAGAGAGCCAAGGACAGAGCCTTGTGCGACTCCAATAGAAAGGGGATGAGGGGGTGAGGAAGAGTCAGAAGCAGACATGCTAAAATAGCGCCCAGAGAGGTAGGAGGCAAACCAGGCGAGAGGTGTTTCACGAAGACCTAGGGAGTGAAGGGTGGTAAGGAGAAGAGAATGATCAACAGTGTCAAAAGCAGCAGAGAGGTCGAGGAGTATAAGAAGGGATGAGTGACCATTGGACTTAGCTGAGGTCATTTGTTAAGGTGACAAGAGGAGGAACTTGGAGGGGTCAGGATTGAGAGGACAGGTTGTAGAAGAAGAGGAGGAGAGAAGAGACATAATCTCAGGCACAGTTGCATGAGGGTAGGAGCCAAGGGTGGCAGAGTGAGTGATAGAGAGGACAGGTGAGAACAGAAGTCATTGTGTATAGAGTCAATTTGGTCTTTGAAGTAGGTGGAAAAGTCAAAAGCGGTGATGGACAAGGAGGGAGGAGGTCGGGGAGGATACAGTAGAGAATAAATGATAGCAAAGAGGCATCAGGGTTAATTTATCAGGGAGGAGATGAGGGATGTGAAATAGGTTTGTTTGGCAAGAGAGAGGGCAGAATAGTAGGAGGAAAGAAGGAATTTATAGTGGGTGAAGTCAGCAATGTAGCGGGATTACCTCCACTGGTGTTCAGAGCAGCGGGAGCACCTTTGGAGGTGAGGAGTAAGGGGGGACGGGGTAGCATTGGGACATGATAGGAAGAAATGGGAGCAAGTAAGATTTCGAGAGAGAATGCAAAGATGATGTGGTCAATGCTGTTAATGGGATGCAGTGTGCGAGCGACTTTGGGTGGGAGAGGTGGGGCAAGGGCTAAAGAAAGGCTTAAGGAAAGGAGGTTGTGGTCAGACAGAGGGAAGACAGAATTGCAGAAGTTGGAGATGTCACAGAGATGGTAGAACACTAGTTCCAGGGATTGACCATCATGGTGGGCGGCGGAAGTTGTCCATTGGGAGAGGCCATGAGAGAAAGTGTGAGTGAGAAATTTAGAGGCAGCAGCAGTTATAGGAGAGTCGGTAGGTATGTTAAAATCCCCAATGATAATAGTGGGAAGGTCAGAAGAGAGGAAATTGGAAAGCCAGACGGCAAAGTTATCAAGAAATTGAGAGGCTGGGCCAGGGGGACAATAGATGACCGCAACACGAAGGTGGAGAGGGGAGAAGAGGTGAATGGCTTGAACTTCAAAGGAGGAGAAGGAGAGGGAGGGTTCAGGAGGAATAACGCTGAAGGTGTAGCTAGGAGACAGTAGGACACCTACACCACCACCTTAGCAGTCCCCAGAATGGGGAGTGAGGGAGAAGGAAAGCCCCCCGTGGGATAGTGCAGCAGGGGAAGCAGTATCAGAGGGGGAGATCTACATTTCTTTAAGGGCCAGGAGATCAAAGGTATGGGAGAGGAAGAGGTCATGAATGGGAGTGAGTTTGTTGCACACAGATCTTGCATTCCAGAGTGCACAGGACAGGGGAAAGTGAGGAAGAGGAATGATAAGAATAAGGATGGCGAAATTGGATATTCAGGGATGACAGGGTAATATGTGGTGAAGGGGGAAGACATAGAGGGGATGGGCTTGGGTCTGTAGTATGGAGTAGTGATGTAGGAAGCCATGAGGGGGAGTGGGTGGAAGTGCTGAATGGAGAGTAATAAGGTAGAGGAAATATAGTACTTCAGACCTTGCAGAGTCTTGAAGTAGGAGAAAAAAATGTGTGGAAAAGACAAATGAGAGTATGGCAGAATTATAGGACTGTGACAGGTAACAAATGAGGTGAGAAAAAGGTGGAAACAGGACAGGTGAGTAAAGTGAGAGACTGTAGAAGTAGTAGGAGAGTGAAGAGGAAGAAAACATGTAAAAGGATCAGCAAGGGAATGGGAAGTAGTTAGAACAGTGAGATAATGGATGGGTGAGTAAGAAACAGTTAGGCAAGACAGGGCTGTCTTTCCCATTGGGCACAATGGGCGCATCGGTGCATGTCGGGCGTGACATCATCACGCCCGCCCGACATCCATTGCGGAGCGCGACGGAGGAGGAGACCATGAAGGGAGCCGGATCGCCAGCTGACCGCAAGGTAAGTATTTTCTTCTTTTTTTTTCAGGGTTTTTTTTTTTTTTTGCTGCCTCCGACGGGCCCATATATATAATAATTATTTTTTTTTTTTTATATATAGGGGCCCCGGTGCACTGCTGATGTTCTTAAGAGGGCCCTGAGGCAAGACAGTGACATAGGGCAGGAGAGGAGAGGGATTCTATAACATTAGCCACATTGGAAGGTGCACTGAGGTGGCTGTGTATGAACAGTGCAAGGGGGAGCAGGGAAACCAGTTAAAGAATCTGGGGAAGTGGAGCAGCAGGGTGTGTGCAGGCAGTGCACAATGCAGGTGGTGGAGGATATCAAAGCTCACAGCTGATTGTTGAATGTTATCCTCATGTAGCAGGGTTTCCAGGTAGAATTTTCTCCTTTTGTTCTCCTCTTGTTCTATCAAACTCCATTCACTTACATTCCCTTTACATTTTTCATACTGCCACTTCTAAATTCCCATAACACCAGTTTAAATTTCTACTTCGATCACTGATTAAATACATATATCAATAAGTTCTTAATGCGCAGGTCTGTCATCAGAAACTGTGGGGACCAGTACTAATTAACCTGCCCATACATGCCTCCTACCTCTTTGCCGTATGCGCCACCTTCCCTTTTTGCTTTCATGTGCCCCCCTCCCTCATAAAAGTGCATGACCCCTCTTCCTTATCACAGTACAAGCCTCCTCCCACTCCCTCATCCCAGTAAATGTTCCGTTCCCGCCCCCTCATCACAGTAAATGTAACGCTCTGCCCCCTCTATCACAGTAAATGTTCTCCTCTCCCCCCAATCACAGTAAATGTTCCCCTCTCTCCCTATCCCATCCCACCCCATCCCAGTACATGTTCCCCTCTCCCCTCCCGTCCAATCACATCACAGTAAATGTTTCCTCCTCCCCTCCCCCAATCACAGTAAAAGTTCTTCTATCCCCTCTCCCATCCCATCACAGTAAATGTTCCCCTCTCTCCCCAATCACATAACAGTAAATGTCCCCCTCCCCCTCCTCATCCCATCACAGTAAATGTTCCCCTCTCCCCCTTCTCATCTCATCCCAGTAAATGTTCACTTCTTCTATCTCCGCCTCCCCTCCCCTATCAAATTAATGACCAATTAACTCACCTTCTCCCCTGTGTTGCTGCGGCTTCCAGTCAGTGCTAGACTGGGAGTGTGGTTCGTAGTGATGAAGTCACTGCACCGCTCACTCCCAGCCAATCAGAGCCTGGGAGCATGTCGAAGGAGAAGAAGCACGGTCGGTCAGACTAAGGGCCCCGGTCAGTCCAGGGTGCCCAGACAGACAGAGAGGTCTATCTGGGACCCCTAATCTATCCAGGCTCCTCACTTACTTGCATTTAAATGTGCTTTGCTATCTAGTGGCACACATACGTGTAGTTTTTAATACAAAGTCGATGTCATTAAAGTCATCATTATCAGTTGGCATTTACACCTGCCCTGTAGCTGGTACAAATAATACGGCTAAAGAGGAGCCCAGAACTTGAATTGGCCTCAATGGTAGATGAAGCAGAGGAAAACATCTTTCATCCCTAAGAATACTTCTGTTACTACTTATTCTAGGTAAGATGAAAGAAAGAAAGTGAACATTTCTGAAGATCCCATCTGGAATGTTTCAATGTCAATTCAAAAAAAGATGCACTTAGTAAACAAACTCTAATGTTAGAGAAACTTATGTGTTTGGACCCGAAACAAATGTCAAATGGAAGAACGGCTGTAAAGAAACTATGAGACCTGAACCTAATTTACTACCAGTCTGGTTTTGATATTCAATGTATTTACTTCAAAAGACCAGGAGCACAAAAAAGAAAATGCTTCACCGTTTATCCTCTATGCTGAGAACCATATGTTCTCCTATCAAAACAATTATGCAAACTATTGTAACAAGATTTCTTAACAATAGCAGTTGAGAAAACTTTTGAAGTTAATTTAAATAGCTGGCCTAGTATTTGGCTAAATAGCTGGCCATAGCTGTTCACGTTTTTCGGAGATTATTGTAAGTAAAAATATCCAATTATGTGTTACAATGTAGCTGCTGGTGTAAATTAAGGCGTTTAGAAATCCATGTGGTTCTGTGAGCACATAAAGTCACAAAAGACTAAAGGTGAATAGCCTTATGTAAGGTGCACAGTGTGGTGAGAACAGTGTGCCGGAAGGATAATAAAATAAAGGATAAGTCTGCTTGGAATCCCCTCTCACCCTTTACTGTATTATATGCCATGTACTAAATACATTTTAAAAGTGTAAGGGGGCTTTCTGTAGGTACATCTAGATTCAACATGTCCCCTAACAGAGCTATTTTCACCTGGGCTAAATAGGACACCCAGTCCCCTGGAAGCACTCAGCTCACTTGGGCGAGATCTGCCAATCAGCTGGAGAGGCACTTTTGCCCAAAAGGACACTCATGTGTTGACTCCAGGATGGGAGGTGGGCATAAGTGTGTTATATTTGAGGGCAGCACGGTGGCTAAGTGGTTAGCACTTCTGCCTTACAGCACTGGAGTCATGAGTTCAATTCCCGACCATGGCCTTATCTGGTAGGTTAATTGGCTGCTAACAAATTGACCCTAGTCTGTGTCTGTGTGTCTGTGTGTGTTAGGGAATTTAGACTGTAAGCCCCAATGGGGCAGGGACTGATGTGAGTGAGTTCCCTGAACAGCGCTGAGGAATTAGTGGCGCTATATAAATAAATGGTAATAATAATAATAATAATATATTTGGGAGAGGCTCAGTGGTCGCCCTACATTATGCAAGTACGCAGTACAGTGGGGAATTGTTATCTGGGACCAGCCCCACTGTGGGAACCAGGCCCATGTCAGCTGTATGGTCTCTGTTCTACACTGTACTTTGGACAGGCTGACAAGGGTGCACTGGATTGACCTTTTCATGTGTGGTTTCTAAATACAAATGCTGATTTTTCATATAAAATATATACGTAAATTTGTATCTTTCACGGATATACCAGGTATCCCCAGCTAGCACATAAGGCTGCCTCAGGAGGACCCGTTAGGCTCAGTGAGCAAAAGAGCAAAACATAAGCCCGGTATCCTCACTCCATAGCCAACTGTCCCTAAAATTTTTCAGGTATCTCAAGTTAAATCAATATTACAATTTACTTAGCCCTGTTATGAGACTACCATGATCCATTGGACTACTTTTCAGACTGGAGAATCCCAGTGAAGTCTATTTGTGGATCAATGGAATGACACCCTAGCAAAATAATTTAAGGACACCCCAGTAGAGCCCTTAACTGTCAATAGTCTGTTCTAGAATAGGGGCAGGGGCAGGCTGGGTTGGGGGGCATCTGCCCCCCCGGGTTGGTCCGATAGTGGCCTACCTTGGGCTAAGTCACTGGACCACCTGTATTTTTTTTCCTTTAAAATAGGCTGCTGAGTTGACTCTTGCCCCCCGAGCTGAAATTTGCCAGCCATCCCCTGAATAGGGGCATCTGAAAATGCTGAAAAATGTTCAGTAGCTATATATTAAATAAGAACAAGGGACATTATATTCTATTGCAGTGGTATTATGGAGTTAATTTTTTTTTAAAAACTTGTGTGGAATGTTTTCACATTGTAAATTATATTAGTTTTAGTGTATTTCATCTCTGAATTTATTATATACTATGAATCATATTAGGAACTTTAAAAATATATAGAAACATAATAGGTAAATGTAAACTGTACCAGTCATTTTCCAATATTGGAGACCCCTGTCGTCTCACCCCTTACTTAGCATCGTAATATTTCTAAAATGCAACAGCCTTGGGGGTTGCATACAAAGACCCATAATTCATTTAAACAGTACTAACAAATAAATTAATTGCACGTACATTTAGTTAGGCAGTGTCATATATACACATCATTTTTGTATTCTTATACCTGTGTACTGAATGGTAGATGGTGGAGGGATCATAATCTAGCATATATAGGCACCTTTCAGAATTGAAGCATTTATTTAATTGTTTTATTGAATATGATGAGAATACACAGAACTAGAGATGTAAAAAAATCTTTCTGCAAGTTTTGAAATTCTATGAAATTCAGTCTCTGAGAAATATCACTCATACCACGTCAACTGGCAATTCAGAAAAAGTTTGGCTAAGAAACAAAAAACAAACAAAATAGAATGCATGGATTTATTGCATGATTGCAAAACCCAGTAGCTTTATCTATTTCACATTGGACCTATCAGTGTACACTGGAAAGCATTGGTCTCCTAATTTTGTTGCATTTAGAAAGATTCCAATTAACCACTTAAGCTCAATAAGGTGCAAGGGCAAGTCAAACTAATTTGTAGCATTAGCCAGCTACCTGTCACTCAGCAAAAATCACTTGTGGTCGATTCTGTCTCAATATGATCCACACAAGTTATGCCTTGTATTCCTATAACAGCATGGGGTTTCAAATAAATGAAATCCTAAATTTATAGAGAAATGTAAAAGTTTTTCATCTGTTACGCATTGCACAAACCGTTATGTCCCAATGTTATCTGCCATTCGTTTTCCAATAATCCCATTCTGGTTTCTGCACAGTGAGACGATAACTTAGTTTATAAGTTTGCTCTCATTCTATTAGGAACTCCCAAGCCAGCACAATGAAACTCGGGGTCTACTCTGAAAGCCTGGTGTTCGCTGGAGCCCCTAGTGGTGGGGACAGACTTGGCCGCAGGCCGACAGAGGGTCGAGAAACGTATACTGGCTTAAGGAGAACCCAGGAGTGAAGTGATTGGCGGACAGCAACGTGGGGTCCAGGCAGAGAAAACCAAGGTCAGAGGTCACAAGCACAGGTTCAAAATCCAGGGACAAGCGAAAGGTCAGGGGCACTAGCGGAGGAGCAGAATCCGGTTTTCAGGCAAATAGTCAGGGTCAGAAGCGTAGGTTCAGAGGTCCAGGAACAAGCAAAGGTCATACAGAGGAAGTCAATCAAAGGTAATAAAGACCAAGCAGATAGGAACAAGCAGGCAGCAGAACTGAGCACAGGACACTATAACCGGCAGTGAGGCTGCAGACCTCACTGCCTTAAATACCAGTATCAGCCATTCAAAGCTTAACTCTGATATCACATGAGCAGAGGCTCTGATACCCACAACTATTAATTAGCCCACAGGCTTGTGAGCAGTCCTGCGCATGCGCCCGGCTGTCCCCAGCTGCCGGGACGCAGCGCTACTGCGGAAGTGACGTCCCAGTCACCATAGCGACGGCCGGGACGCCTGCAGGAAGAAGGTAAGAGTCGCGGCGGTGCCCGCGGCCGCCGCGACTGCTAACTCATTCTACTCCTGATGCTACTTTTAGGCAAATGGTGTATTCGTAATCTGCGGGGAACACACTTGGCCATGCCCTATGAACCCGTCACTTCACCATATGATACGCACAGTGGAGCAAAGCTTAAATGTTGTGATCAGAAAACCATGTGACAGCCGCTGGGTCTCGCTTTGTGACTAAAAGTGATGTTCCCCATTTATACAACTCATCACGGATATGTAAAGTAGCAAACACAGGCAAGTAAACACAGCATTATACTCAGCGACATTACTGGAAGCCATGTTGCTTCAGCCTCAGGGTGGGTGAGAACTCCATGTTCCTATACCATTAGCTAACACATACTGTTTCATATCCTCCACCTCATCCTTGTTCTGAGCTAGGTCAAAGTTTAAAATATCTCAATGTCATTGTCAGGAGTTGTCCCCGTACTTCCTCTACAGTGCTGCCCCTTCCTGCCGGGGGCGTCCCAAAGCCTAGCAATGGGATGTTCTCTTTCTCCCTGGCCCGGCATTGATCAGGCCTATGTGCATTAGGCACCGCAAACTTGTTGAATTCGGACGTGCATATGCTCGAATTATGTGCATTTTCTGAAAAAAGCAATTTACATTTGTTTTGCGTGCCTTAATGAATCAGGCCCTGTATGTACTGTACAGCGCGTATATAAGAATTTTTATTTTTTTTAAAAAACAAAACAATATTTAAAATGTAATATTTATATAAATTAATATGCTGTAACAGTTGTTATTTTATTTCATGATCAGAATTTTTTTTTCTGTGTTCTGATGTGACCTTTTATTGTACTTATACTTGTGCATATAGTGCAGTCTGTGAGCCTGATTCATTAAGGAAAGTAAGGCAATAAAAATGAGCATGTTATCTCCTGGACAAACCATGTTCCAATGCAAGGGGTGCTTATCAGTTTATTATTTTGCACATAGGTTAAATACTGGGTGTTTTTTTCATATTAGCATACAAATACTTGATACTGAAATGTAATGTTGATCTAGGACATGCCCTATCTCAACTATTAATCTGCCATCACATTTTAAATTTACCTCCCCCTCCAATGCAACATGGGTTTGCCAAGGTGCAAAGTTACTTCCTTTTTTTGCTTTACTTTCCTTAATGAATCAAGCCCTGTGTGTCTATGTGCGGCAAGTATTGTGTAGGCAAATTCAAATGGAAATGTATCTTGAGATATGCTTGTATTTCAATACGGTCGGAACTACGCACAAGTTCCAGATTCTTTTTCCAAATGCAACTTATGAGCACAATGCGTTCGGACTTGAATCAAAGTTGTGGATCACTGTATGGATAACTCCCAGCTGTCAATTTTGGAAAGGCAGACCCTCTTTAGGAGCAAAATTCCCCTGTATTTCACCACTGTTTCGAGTCTTCTATATAGAACTGTATGCAAGAGCCATAAATAAATGTGCAACTTCAGCCTACAGGGGCGCAAGCAGGGGGGTTCTGGGTCTCCAGAAGCCCCTCCCCTGCGCTAAAGAAGTGCCCCTACATAGCGGCACTGTACTATATAGCAGCCGCGGGGCTGTCAAAGAAGCGTCTGCGGCGGTGCTGTATTGTATCAATTTAAAAAAGCGAGAGAGGTGCTGCGCCTGCTCTCTCGCTTTTTTTTTTTTTGGGTGGGGGGAAACACCCCCCTTAAAAATCCAGCATGCACCCCTGGCCTATATTATATTAGGAGATTAATGTTATGCATTGTTTATAGTTATATGTAATGCATTTTAATGTATTTTTTCTCAGAAAGTCTTCATAAAATGATGCATTTAATACAAAACTAATTGTATATTTGGCCTATGTAAAATATTGGAAGTCATGCATATGTCGTTATCTTCTTATCTTCTTGTGTGTGTGTGATATGACACAGTATAGGGTGCTGAGTAGTAGGACATGACCGATATAGTTAAGTCAACATGTACATCTGCTGTAAATAATATGCTCTGCTGAATATGGATTTAGAAATCTGCACTGGAGCTGCTAACTGAACTATGGTCTTGTTGAGATAAATATTTTAGTGATTATAGTGTTTGCAATTATTTTAAAACCAATATACTTTACCTGGTGTTTGGTTTAGATGTAGACCACAGCCTATGGTGACAACATTTTTGTGGACTTTATTTTGCAGCGGTGATAATTGTTTTTACGATTACCACTATTCCGACATAGAGAAGCCCTACAAAGAATATACGAAATTATGAAAAAACAATTGAAAAATAAACAGATTTACCTTCAACCCGACGCTGGAGATCTCCGATGGGAGCACGATGCTGACAGCAAGTGATTCCAATTGGAGAAGTGTTCGGCACTGCAGGCTGACATCATCGCGACGTCTGTCAATAGAAATTTAAAGCAGGAATCACTTGCTGTCAACATGGTGCTTTCATTGGAGATGTCCAGTGTTGGGTTGAAGGTAAGTCTGTTTATTTTTCAATTGTTTTTTCATCATTTTGAATTTTATTTGTAGGGCTTCTCCATGTCGGAATACTGGTAATAGGTAAAGCGTACCCAACCCAACTTGCAGGCACAAAAAGTCTGCTTGTTGCGGGTCAAATATACCCGCTCCCTCCCGTGATTCCTTCTTTACCCCTCCCTTGGTGAAGAAACTGTTTCCCACATCATTCAAGAACTGGTAAATATAGGGAGGGATTAATAGATTAATATTATGGTTGGGCTAATGTGTGTTTGTGTGAGAGGGAATTTAGACTGTAAGCTCCGATGAGACGAAGACTATTGTGAATAATAAAATAATGTCTGTACAGCGTTGCATAATATGGTGGCGATAGATGAATAAAAGATAATAAATAAGGCAGCCCACAGTAGTTTGGCCACAGCCCTTTGAATTGGGCACCACTAACTTGCATGAGTGGCTGGAACACTACCCTGTGTTGAGGTCCTCCTGCCCTGGCGTAGAAGCAGGACATTGCTATAGGGGACCTGGTTCATTAAGGAATACAAGGCGAATGCAATTTGCGCTTTTTAAAAATGGAAGGAAAGTGCACACAGGTACGTCTTCAACAAGAAGATGATCTCAAAACATGTTTCTAGTTAGAACACGGGTCTAAGTACGCTCTGCCTATACGCAGGGCCACCAAAAGGGGGGGAGGGGTACTAATTACCTGGGCCCGGGCATGTCAAGGGGCCCGGCCCGGGCCCTTGCACAGACGATTTTTTTTTTCTCTTATTTTTTTTGTTTTTCAAAACTACATTTTTTTCTTTTTTTTTTTGCGGCAAGGGGGGGGCAGGGGGCTCGGTCGTTGGTGGGGGGAGCAGGGTAGTTAAAAAAAAAAACATATTCACGTGATCGAGGCGCCGACGTCCTTCCTCTCTGCTGCTCTGTGCTCCATTCAGACTGAATGCCGGGTGTGACGTGATCAGTCTGTCTGGAGCAATGGAGCACAGAGGAGCAGAGAAGACCAAGAAAGAAGAGCGAAGAAAAGGTAAGTGAAGGGAGGAAAATGGGGGGGCACAGAGGGGTTAAAAAATGAGGGGGGGGGCACAGAGGGGTTAAAAAAAGAGGGGGAGAACAGAGGGGTTAAAAAAAGAGGGGGAGAACAGAGGGGTTAAAAAACGAGGGGGGCACAGAGGGGTTAAAAAACGGGGGGCAGCATGACACAGAGGGGTTAAAAATGAGGGGGGGCATGGCACAGTGGGGTTAAAAACCGGGGGGGCAGCATGGCACAGAGGGGTTAAAAAATGGGGGGGGCATGGCACAGAGGGGTTAAAAAACGTGGGGGCAGCATGGCACAAAGGGGATAAAAACCGGGGGGGGGGGGGGCATGGCACAGTGGGGTTAAAAAATAGGGGCAGCATAGCACAGAGGGGTTAAAAAACGAGGGGGGGCATGGCACAGAGGAATTAAAAAACAGGGGGGCAGCATGGCACAGAGGGGTTAAAAAACGTGGGGGCAGAATGACACAGAGGGGTTAAAAAACGGGGGGCATGGCACAGTGGGGTTAAAAAACAAGGGGCAGCATGGCACAGTGGGGTTAAAAAACAGGGGGGTGCATGTCACTGCATGTCACAGTGGGGTTAAAAATGGGGGGCAGCATGGCACAGTGGGGTTAAAAAATGGGGGGCAGCATGGCTCAGTGGGGTTAAAAAGGGGCGGAGGCATGGCACAGTGGGATTGAAAAAGGGGGGGAGCAGCATAGTATAGTGTGATGAAGGGAAGCCAGGTGAAGGGGGCAAAATCAGCATGGAGGGCGCAGTGTGATCATAAGGCATGGCGATGATGAAGGGGCACATAAATTATTGTAATATTGGAGCTGGAGGAAGGCCTAATTATTAATCGTGGGTGGTATTGATTTAATACCAGGATTGTTTGGAATGATCTAAATGTAGCCATTTTTTCCAAATAGGGCCCCCAGCATTCCAGGATCCAGACAAGCCGCAACTAAAGAAACATGCAGCCACAGGTGGTGAAAGTGAGAAGAACAGGTAGGAGAGAGCAGGACAGTATGTGAAATGTTGTGATTCTAGTAGGGACAATGGCAATTTTTGGTGAGTGTTCTGCCCAATATAAGGTGCAGGCCAAGACTGAACTCTTTGTGTACGCACTGCATTCTTTCTATACTACACTTTGGTGCTAGAGGACATATGTGACGCTCCGGCGAATTGAGACCCTAGTGATTTTGATTTGTTAGCCATGCCCCAATGGCGCATTTGCCACACCCCCAAATGCATGACCACACCTCCGCAATTTTTTTTAGCATACTCGACTATAAGGGGGGCCCCATGAATTTGTTGTACCGGGGCCCTGAATTCCTCTTGGCAGCCCTGCCTATACGCCACTGGCCGTATGCAGACAGATACCACACACTGCAGGATACACACAATACATATGTATATATAAAGTCTCAGCAGAATGCACATATAAACAATTAAATACATTAACACCTATTAATATAATCATTAATGAAAGAACAATAAAAAGGTGTTTTCTTTCATTTTTTGTTTAATTTGTTATAATTAACAGGATGTTATTAATGCTACTGAACATTTTACACCTGCCCTGTTGCTGGTGCAAGTGATATGGCTGAAAATCACAGAGATGCAAAGAGTGCTCACTTACCTTGGCACGCCCTTGCTGTACATTGACCACGTATGTTCACCCTTTCCCTCCCCCGTTCCACCCTTGAAATTGTAGACTGTTGGACGTGTCCTTAGTCTTCAAAGATGAATTGCATGGGTTTGGTACTATATAACGGTGTGCAACTACTATCCCCAACCTAGTTATTCCGATAGTTGGATCCGCGACATGTTGATGTTCCTGCCTATTAATAATTCTGACTTGTAAGAATTTGTACAGATTCAGAGCCCAGCACACAGAATTATGTCACTTATGAATGTGACACTATTACTGCTGGTTTTAAGGGGGCACTGTAACTAGGAGCTGGCTGGAGAATGCTTTTTTCTAATCCTTGTACATTCTCCAGCTGACTCCTAGTTACAGTGCTCCCTTAAGACCAGCAGTGATAGTGTCGCGTTGACAAGTGACGTAATTCTGCGTGCCCGGCTCTGAATCTGTACAAATTCTTACAAGTCAGCTTTTTGAACAGTTGGGAACATCAACATGTCGCAGATCCCACTTTCGGTATAACTAGGTCGGGATAAGTAGTGTCGGAGTGTGGTATGTCATTAAAATGACTACCACCGGAATTGCATACACTTACGTTCACAGGCGTATAGTCCATGTGGTCCATCTGAGCACGTGCAGAGCATATTTGCGCAAAATACGGCATGTATTCACATTTACGTTCCTTAATGAATCAAGCCCAGGATGTTTAGTTCCCAAGTCATCTAACTCCACGCTACACAGGGATATTCTGTTGTATATTCTGACCACTGGAATGTAGGATCCACCTTGTGATGAGCTGCTACATAATGTATGTTGGGTGTGTATGGAGCTCATTCACAGAAGTGAAATGCGTGGGTCTCAGTGTGGCATTCTCAGTGGAGACCAGAAGTCTACAGTAGCTGAAGGCACCCAAAGAATTTGCCAGAAGATAGACAGGTTGTCTTTTTGAGAATTTATATTCAGGGCTCAAGAAAGGAGTAATCCCCGATGGGAATAGTTTTTATTCTTCTGTTAAAAAGTTATTTTTTTATTTATATATAAAGCTGCTTTTCATTTCAAGTGTGTCAACTCTGGCAAGCACATTGCACCTACAAGTATTGTCTGACCAGATAAGGCTACTGGTGAACCGGAAGCCTACAAAGGGTACACAAGCTAACTGCATATATTTTCTTAAGATCATTTATTACTATTAAATGTTCAGGCAGTTATTTGTTATAAATGGTCACTAGAAAGTGAGATGGTGCTTCCCAGTCTACTGGATCATTTCATAATTCTTTGCAGCAGTCTTCTGTAGACATATTTATCTGCAAATCCAAGTTATCAAATTTCAGGAAGGTGAAAGGTTATCCAGGAATATAGTTTAGACACAGTGTTCTGAGCACTTACAGATACCATCATGCTGTCTACAACTACAGTCAACAATCGATTTCTAAGAAATCTTTGCTTGTAGAGAAAAGGAGGATGCATTACATACAGAGGGAGGCAATTTTCTGTTGTTGTCATTGGTGCCTTTATTTCATCGCTCTCTTTGGAAATAAAATCATTATAACAAAAGGCAGATTATAAAGAACAAATCATTTTCCTCTGTCATTAAACTGTATATATGTTAAGGATTTACACTATGGGCTTGATTCATCAAGCACGTATCTGCTGATTTTGAGCGCATTGTCTGCAGCCGTGTCTGCTGCATCTTCTAACATAAAGGACACTTACCATTGCCTATGATTTCGGGGAGTGAACTGGGCAGGAAAATGGCATTTTGCCATACTGAGTTGACAGTAGGGTCATTCCAAACTTCTGGACAAGATTTCAACAGCACAAGTATCTTGAGATCAGTGCGTTGATGAATACACAAAGACTAAATATGTGTGTATAATACTAAACGTGGGCTGTGCTTAGAATATGAGCCTTGATTAATCAGGCCATATATGTTAGTTTGGCCAAACCAAGACTGACACAGGGAAGGTGGCTGCTTTGGTGACAGTTTCATCTCTCCTCCTGACTGCTTTCTGTGTATAGCATGCATATTACTGACTGCGAGAAAACCTGCAGATCCCTGGGCTTCTATCAGAAAATAGTAATATTTGCTGATTTTTCCTGTCTTTCACTGAACTCCATCTGGCTGCTGGTGTTCAGTGCAGAGCAGGAAAGTGAGTTTTATTGGCCGATAAAATCAGTGCCTAATAGCAGGATCCTTGCAGGAACAAGGTGAGTACACTAACAAATAGGGAATGTGTGTCCGAGCGAATGGAATTGGAGGTCTACATTATATACTAGTGATCAGAGAATTATTATTATTATTATTATTATCGTTTATTTGTAAGGCGCCACAAGGTTTCCGCAGCCCCGTACATGGTACAAACAGTAGGCTATACAGGGTAAGACAGTACAGAACAATAAACACAAAGTACCAATACTTCAGAAACTCCAGGCAGGCAGATACAGTAGAGACGGAGCGGAAGAACAGGTATGGAGACAGGATGGAAGATGGGCCCTGCTCATACGAGCTTACATCCTAAGGGAGGGTAAACAGAATCAGGTACATAAGGGAGCCAGTGAAGCAACGGGGAGAGAGAAAGGGGGCAGGGGAGAACTAGAAGAGGTGAGAGGTTAAGTGGATGGTTGGTAGGCCTTAAGGAACAGGTGAGTTTTAAGAGCCCACTTGAAGGAGCACAGATTGGGTGAGAGACGAATGGAGCAGAATGGGGTTTTACACTGTATATTAGCCACCAGATAATGGTTGTTTTCACAGATACTAGCAATATACTAACACAGAATGGTTTTCTGTATTGTACACTAGATTTCAGAGAATGGGATCTGCATTGTATACTAGCTACCTTTTATTGTGGTTTATACTGTATGTTAGCCTATAGAGACTGGGCAACATATTCTATTCTAGCCACCAGTCCATATTGTATACTAGTCACCAGAGGGGGCTTTGCTCAAGGGGCAATACATTTGTTTATTGTAAGGGTTTACATTTGGAGAAATGTTTGGGGCCTCTGCTGGGTTCAATGTGTGGATCAACCGCTTGTATAACGCAGTCATTTTAAATGGAACTGTGTGGGGCACTTTTTCCAACTTTGCTTTGGATGTCAAAGCAACTTGTCTCAGTACTGATGATAGTGGTTTTATCTGAACACAATTAATGACAAGCTTAAGAAATATTGTGTATTGGGACAGTACGTTTCTATAGAAACAATAGAAACCAGCTTTTTGCCTATGTTGGGCTTCATTCATTAAGGAACATAAATGCTAATATGTGGTGTATTTTGCAGAAAAATGCTCTGCACATGTCCAGAACCGAACTATACACCAGTGAATGCAGCAACATCCAATTCATCTGTGAGCACAAAGGACCCTTACTACAGCCTAGGATTTCATGAGCAGAACGGAAGGGGAATGTGCGTATGCACGTAGTCAATGTTCAGTAAGGGTGTGCCAAGCTTAAGCCCTCAAGCCAAGACCCAGCAATGTCAGATTCAAACTTTGGACATCAGAAATGTACATGTTTCTCTGTCGTATCACTTGCACCATCTATACATCAAGGGCCTCATTCATTAAGGATCTTAAATTAAGAAGTTTCTTATTTAAGTCTCCTGGACAAAACCATGTTACAATACAAATGAGTTTTCTGTTTTGCACATAAGTTAAATACTGACTGTTTTTTCATGTAGCACATGAGTCAAACGCATGCACTCGAGATTGGCCCCTTCCCTGCTCCATTCCCTTCCTGAAGTCGTAGGCTGCAGTAAGTGTCCAAGTGTATTTTGCGCTCAAATATGAACTGCACGTTGCTGCGCTCTGTGGCGTATAGTCTGCTTCTGGGCATGCGTCGAGCAAATGTGCGCATTATGCTCAAAAAAACGCCAGTTATGCTCCTTAATGAATCAGGCCCTGTGTATCAGTTGCACGTATCTATGCTTTACTATATCTTTCCAAAATTTATCTCAGAGCAGCGTAAATGATTCCTGTGTGAGTTACAGGCAGGGCCGGTGCTAGGGTCCGTGGCGCCCTAGGCACATTTTCAAAATCGGCGCCCCCACCCTGCACACTTACAAAATAGTGTGTAAGTGTGCAGGGTGGGGGCGCCGATTTTGAAAATGTGCGTCTTTTCTTACCTTAACTTGCCTCCTCTCTGTTCCCCTCCACTCACTGACACTGTCGGGCCGTGATGATGATGTCACGCCCGACAGTCAGTCAGTGAGTGGAGGGGAGGAGACGGAGCAGAGAGGCGGCGGTGGTGAGCAATAGTCCCTCCCCCCTCCCTGTGAATGTATCTGAAGCTGTGCGGCGGCCGTGAAAGGTATGGTCAGCGGTCGCCGCACAGTTTTAAAGGAATTTTTAATCTGTGGCACCCTCCAGGTAATACTTCCAAGCTATAATACTCAGCCTCTTTTCTTTTGTGAAATCTAAATTATACACGAACTGTGTAGCACATTATAATAAGGGCTGTGTCAAGCCAAACCTGTGCCCACACAAAATAGCCCATTGAATGCGAAACTGGGACAGGTGACAGCACGGACCAATAGCAGAGGGCTTTCAGTTTCCAATTGGTCAGCGTGGTCACGCCCCCAGGCTGCACCCACAGCACCAGCTTTTGCTCCATCCAATCAGCTCTCATATAAGAAACTTATTCAGCATTATTAATTCCCCATTTTCAACTCCAAGGCAAGAACTGTTACAGCACAAACTGGTTGTGTTTCCTGTCATGGTACCCCAACAATTCTGCTACTTGTGGGAGGGGGATTTGGGGAAAAAATTAAATTTAGATGAAGTTACCTGATAAGTAGTGTCAGTATCTCACAAATATCTACAAGGGGCAAAAATGCATGTAAATAATTCAAAAAGCATTTGTTTATAGTTTAGACATGCCATAAAGTTTTAATAAATACAGAGAGTACCAAATCTAGGGACTGCAATAACTTTTAATGAATAGACACTATTGTGTAAGCAATAGAAAAGGTCTCTGGACTTCCTGGCAAATCCCTAATAATATCTGATAATTCAAATATTTTGGATGGCTGCCATCGATATATAACACTGTACACTGCACATAATTGACCTAAATATTTTTATTACTCACTCTTACCATGAAGGCATGTTACCCCTTCCTAGTTCGCATTGTCACTACACATTCTATTATTCCCATTCTTTGATACAACCCAACAGTTTCCATTATATTATGTAACATTTTGTATTTGTGTTATTATTTATATTGTTTCTTAATAGCAAGCAAAGTTTATATAGACATTTTACTGCAATAACTACACTTCTTTTGTTTTTCCCTTGCTGGACTTCACTGTATATACTAAGCCAAATATCGTCAGAGAGATAATTATTTAGGAATTTGGCTGCTTACAACGATTCACATACTGTTCAAAAGAGCCGATTCTATTTTGTGATTTTATGCCAGTTTTACTAATTAGAGAACGTATTGTCCCATGAGTGAGAACGTTGTAGGAGTTTCCACTGTGGAGTTGGAAGAACTTGTTAATGGGTAAAATGCAGTAAAACAATAATCGTAAGCTCCTTTATTTAAAGGTTGTTTAGGGATGACAATCTCTAAAAAATGTAAATATCGTGTATGAAACAAAGAAATAAAATGCAATATTCAAAGTTCATTCCAATTTAAGTGATGCTTTGTTTGAAAGTATTTTCTTCCTTTGACTATAGACTAACAAAAAATCAATATAGCCCACAACTTTCAATCAATGGGCTAAAAATCACACATATACTGTATTCAGTGAGTTCGCTGGACTTCCTATCTGAAAAGTGAGAAGCAGGACAGTCATGGTTAAACCCCTACAGTTTCTTCCGCTTCTCACTTTTGACATTGGATGTTCACATAAGCCGAATGCCAAACTACAACTTTAGTAGTGCAGAAAATAGCAGTCCAACCATATGAAGCTGAACAGCTCATAAGACGTGTTGGTATCTCACAAATATGTTTTGCCTGCTCACCAAAACACAAAGGTCGATGCCAAAATAAAAGGCAAGCAATTTGTGGAGGCACTACAGAAAATGATCATACCAATGCCCGAGAACCTGATGGCAGCGGAAGGCATATGAAGAGCGGGGGGTGATATCGTCATTCTGAAGACTCGTCTTTCACTGGTGACGTTCGCGAGAATCCTGAAGCAGGGCTAGACCTCCTCTACTTTGAGAGACCAGACAAATCTCCCTGGAGTGTGTACCATCTGCAAGACTGGGTGAGGCCATGTTGTGAACCGCTCCATCAATCCCGTCCACCCAAGTTCAGCAGAAGCTGAACCTACAACCTTAACCCTCTCAGCCCGTTACTTTTCTTGTGTGGAGCAAGGGAGGCAGGTGGCCGGCATCTTCTGCTCATTTGTGTCAGACTGGGTGCTGGACTGTGACATCATAGCCTAGCACCACATACCCAGGCCATCACTGACATGTACAAGCAGCAGATGGCAGCTTTACAGGTAAGATGATAATGGCACAGCTCTATGCTAGTGGCCAGCACCAGGAATAGAAATAAACACTGAGGGCCTGAGTCATTAAGGAAGGTAAGACAAAAAAAAAGAGTAAATGTTCTCTGGGACTAACCAAGTTAATCAATGCAAGGGGTGCAAATTAGTTTATTATTTTGCACATCAGTTAAATATTGGCTGTTTTTTCATCTAGCACACAAATACGTAATAGCTTTATTTGTACACTGCAATTTAAAGTTGATCTAGGACATGCCCTACCCCAACTATAAATCTGTCCCCACATTTTACATTTACCTCCCCTTCCAATGCAACATGGTTTTTCCCAGATACAAAGTTACTCCTTTTTTATGCTTTATTCTCCTTAATGACTCAGGTGCTGAATGAGTGATATTATGCTGTGTGTACTAAGGTGGATTGGACTTGATACTGCAATTTCCCAACCCAGTTTTAAGTGCGAACCATGACATCAAGCCCCGCCCATCACAATTGCTGCATCTCATTCGGGATCCGAATCCATCCGAATTTAGCCTATCCGAGTACCAAGCCGAGCAGGCTCGGTACTCTCCCGCCCATTCGGAATCGAAATCGAGGCAAAACGTCATTATGACGTATTCGTATTTCTCAGCTCGGCTCCCGCGAGATTTGAAAAGCATAAATACCCGCCTCCACAGCAATCCATCGCCATTTCACAGAGGGAGAGAGCAGGGTTAGGTCACAGGCTATATTAGCGCAGGGACAGAGCAATTAGTGTACACATAACTGTTTCTATCCTAATCTCTACAATTATAACATTAATACCATTTGCAATTATTAGAGGAGGATAGAGGAGGTTTTTTTTTTTTTTTGGGCACTCCAAGAGCTTTTAGGGTGTCTCATATTCTCCAGTGTTTTACACTAAATTTTTCTGGCTGTCAAAAAAAGTCATCTTTGTCAGCAATATCTATCTAATACAATTTTTTTCACTACAAGTGATTTGGGGTGTCCAATTTTCCCCAGTGTTTTACACTAATTTTTTTGGCTGTCAAAAAAAGTCGTATTTGTCAGCAATATCTATCTAATACAATATTTTTCACTACAAGTGATTTGGGCTCATTAAAATGGATTCAAAGCAGTCCACATATGAGCAGAATCAGCAACCAGATTCTGTCACCAGTTCCCAGTAAGTTATCTGGGAAAGGCGA
The DNA here is from genome assembly GCF_038048845.1 of Mixophyes fleayi. Taxonomy (NCBI): domain Eukaryota; kingdom Metazoa; phylum Chordata; class Amphibia; order Anura; family Limnodynastidae; genus Mixophyes; species Mixophyes fleayi. The sequence goes on along the minus strand of NC_134402.1, from coordinate 433,539,814 downwards.
TGTAAAAGTACATAGTATTTTTAAATCAGGGGAAAAAACACCGTGTTGAAGCGAAAAAGAAGTGTAACTGAGGAAAAGTTAAGTGCCGATAAAAAAAAAATTGCCAACATGCCATTCTACACATGCAGTGGCAAAGAAAGAATGAGGCCTTCGCCTTTCTCTATTACTGGCAGATCTAAAAATGTTACTGAGCCTTCTTCTTGTACGGTCACTCGTAAGCAAGCAAGAGCAAGTAATTTGCAGTCTAAAAGTGGTGCACAACTACTGTTACGCGGGAAAGCCGAGCTGCAAGAAAAGAGTAAGGCATTAGAGGATAATGTATGCTCTGAATCAGAAATGACACCAATCCCTGTGGAGAGTCCATCCACCAGTGGTATGTCTAATCATGAGCATTCTGATAATGTACCCATAAAGAAGGGCCCTTTCAGCAGTTCTGCTGATGTGTGCCTGAACAGCCCAAGTGTAGCCGGTGATATACCAAGTGAGGATGACACTTTGGAATTAGAAAAGGATTAGGGTGAGATTTGGGTAGCCGACGAGGGCGCTGATGATGTGATGTGTAAGTCCTGCACCAGAGGCAGCAGTGTGGCACCAGTGGCAGCAGTTCTGGCACGTGAGGTTTTGGCACCAATTTGCACTTTCCAAACACAAGCAGGGATGACGCAGACAACAACAGTTTGACATCTGGGCTGGTTTGAAGGATTTGACAAAAAAATGTATGACCTTGACCATAACTCCAACCAATCCTACTATTAACATGCAAAGGATGGTGGAGGGCCTATCAGGGATTAAACTGTATTTTTCCTAATTTGCAGTAATAAGGTTTGGGTGTAATATACACCCAAAGATGAGTGCTCAATTGCTGAGAGTCATTAAAGAAGAGGAAGACAAGCAGACTTGTCTATATAATTTGCAAGACCAAGTAATTTGAATTCCAAAAGTGGTGCACAACTAATGTTACGTGTGAAAGCCGAGCTGCAAGAAAACAGTAAGGCCAATCCCTGTGGAGAGTCCACCCACCAGTGGTATGTCTAATTGTGAGCATTCTGATAATGTACCCATAAAAAAGGGTCCTTTCAGCAGTTCTGCTGATGTGTGCCTGAACAGCCCGAGTGTAGCCGGTGATACACAAATTGAGGATGCCACTTTGGAATTAGAAGAGTATGAGGGGGAGATTTGTGTAGGTGACGAGGGCGCAAATGAGGATGTTGATGATTATGATGCAGACAGATACCAAATTGCCTTTCTCAATTTCTATTTATATTCTAGATTATATAACGGCTGAATAGTTTTTGTCGCTGCCATCTTCACTTCGACATTGAACAGGGTAGAGGGAGGGTGTGTTAGGTGGTCCTCTGTCCTGGTAGATCTCGTGCTGTGCTGTTTAGTTCTGTGCTGTGCTGTTTAGTTCTGTGCTGTGCTGTGCTGTCCTGTGCTGTGCTGTGTTCTGCAGTATCAGTCCAGTGGTGCTGTGTGCTGTGCTCTGTCAATTTTGACTTCAGTGGTGCTGCTGGGTCCTGTGCTGTGTCCTGTTCAGTCCAGTGGTGCTGTGTCCTGTGCTCTGTGCTTCTAAGGGCATAGTTATTTCCCCATTATTCCCAAGTGTTTTAAAAAATAAAAAAAAGTTATAAAAAAAAATACCAAAAAATAATTAAAAAAAAAATTAATTACAACAAAATTTGCAAAACCAATCCTACAGTATAAGCCCATTGGTACTGCAATATTATATTACCAAATTCACTGATTCAGCAGTATAAGTCCAGTGGTACTGCTATTACAAAGTTCACTGATTCAGCAGTATAAGTCCAGTGGTACTGTTATTACAAAGTTCACTGATTCAGCAGTGTATAAGTCCAGTGGTACTGCTATTACAAAATTCACTGATTCAGCAGTATAAGTCCAGTGGTACTGCTATTACAAAGTTCACTGATTCAGCAGTGTATAAGTCCAGTGGTACTGCTATTACAAAGTTCACTGATTCAGCAGTGTTTAAGTCCAGTGGTACTGCTATTACAAAGTTCACTGATTCAGCAGTATAAGTCCAGTGGTACTGCTATTACAAAGTACACTGATTCAGCAGTATAAGTCCAGTGGTACTGCTATTACAAAGTTCACTGATTCAGCAGTGTATAAGTCCAGTGGTACTGCTATTACAAAGTTCACTGATTCAGCAGTATAAGTCCAGTGGTACTGCTATTACAAAGTTCACTGATTCAGCAGTATAAGTCCAGTGCTACTCTCCTGTGCCGCATATAATTTTTAAAGGCTTTGCCGAGTGTGTGTGGCTTAGGGGTACGCTCTTTTGTGCTACATGTAATGGAAAACCAAAATTTGGAGGATAAAGTAGGGAAAGATCAAGACCCAGTTCATCCTAATGCTGAAGCTGCTGCCACTAGTCATGACATAGACGATGAAATGCCATCAACGTCGTCTGGCAAGCCCGATGCCCAATCTCCTAGTACAGGGCATGTAAAATCCAAAAAGCCCAAGTTCTCAAAAAATAGCAAAAAGAGAAACTTAAAATCATCTGAGGAGAAACGTAAAGTTGGAAATAAGCCATTTGCGACACGTAGTGGCAAGGAACGGCTTAGGCCCTGGCCCGTGTTCATGACTAGTGGTCCAGCTTCACCCAAGGATCTAAGCCCTCCTCCTCCCCCCCTACAAAAAATTTAAGAGAGTTATGCTGTCAGCAACAACAACAAAACAGCAAAGAACTCTGCCTTCTAAACAGATGACATCACAAATCCCCAAGGCGAGTCCAAGGGTGTTGTTGGTTGTGAACCCTGACCTTCCCATCACTGTACGGGAAGAGGTGACTCCATCCAGCATTTGCAGCACGCCCTCTGCATATGCTGGAAGGATCACCCACAGTCCAGTTACAGATTTGGCTAATGAAGGTGTGAATGTTGTACACCGGGAGGAGGATATTGATGTAGCTGGCGCTGAGGAGGATGTTGATGATTATGATGCAGACAGATACCAAATTGCCTTTCTCAATTTCAATTCATATTCTAGATTATATAACGGCTGAATAGTTTTCTGTTTTACTCCTAGTGGAGAGGGGTTCTGATGCAGACAGATACCAAACTGCCTTTGTTCATTTCTTTGTATATTTGAATTTCTAGTTCTACAGTCTATGCAGGCTGCTTTATTTATATTCAACTACAAGTGTAGGGCGGGGGGGGGGGGGGCACAGATAGCCACCAAAGTAATGTGGTCCATTTAATTTCACTTTCTAGCTCCACAGTCTGTGCAGCCTGCTTTTTTTTATCTTCAAAGTATTTATATTTACAAGCCTTGCAATCTAAATTAACTAGAGGTAGTGACGTGGTAGAACTCCAAAAGGCAGTTTGGAAGCCCCTGTACAAACTGGCTCTATTTTTTAACTGAGTTGTCCCCTATCCAGTGTGTACTCGGAAAGAGTTTTTAGTGCAGCGGGGAACCTGGTCAGTGAGCGGCGAAGGGGGTTGCTTCCTCATAACGTTGAAAAAATGATGTTTATAAAAATGAATAATCAATTCCTCAATGAAGTACAGCACTGCCCTCCAGACAGTACAGAGGGACCTGTGGTTGTGGAGTCCAGCGGGGACGAATTGATAATGTGTGAGGAGGAGGAAGTACACACTGTAGGGGGAGAGGAATCAGAGGTTGAGGATGAGGACGACATCTTTCCTCAGTAGAGCCTGTTTAGTTTGTACAGGGAGAGATGAATTGTTTTATTGGTGTGGGGGCCCAAACAAACCAATCATTTCAGCCAGAGTTGTTTGGTAGGCCCTGTCGCTGAAATGATTGGTTTGTTAAAGTGTGCATGTCCTATTTCAACAACATAAGGGTGGGTGGGAGGGCCCGAGGACAATTCCATCTTACAACTTTTTTTTATGGCATTATGTGACCATTCAACAGTCGTTTGCCATGTTCAAAAAGTAAAAGAAAATGCCAACAAATTCAATAAATTAAATCAAAAGTTAAATGCCCTGTCATTATTTAAAACAAGAGGTTTTGACGTGCTAGAATTAGTGTAGTGTTAAGATGTTATAAACACTACACTTGGAACTTGGAGGAGGTATTGTGGCCCCGGTATCAAATTGGGTCACGGGGCCATCCCACTACGCAGTCCAGATACTTGTTTAGTGGAATTCTGACCAGTTGAGGGTGTATTTATTTTATTGTGGCCCCGGTATCAAATTGGGTACCGGGGCCACCCCACTACGCAGTCCAGATACTTGTTTGGTGGAATTCTGACCAGTTGAGGGTTTTATTATTATATTGTGGGGACCACTCTATACCACACTACCACTCTATACCACTCTATTTAATACTTTAATTCTATTTAATACTTTAATTCTATTACTAATTCCCATAAAGAGGAACTGCCGCTTCTATTTAATACTTTAATTCTATTAGTAGTTACCATAAAGAGGAACAAATTAAACAAATTTTACCAAAAGTATAATATGACTTACAAACACTACACTTGAAAGATGGTGCCTTTAAATGAAAAAGTCAGTCTTCATTGCACGACTATGTGCAACAGGGACAGTTTTTTGGTTGACAAAGTCAACCAATAACACTTAGACCCTGTCTGTCTTTAACATACTTGATGGGATCTCAATGACGAATGGTCTGTACCATGGTTGGAGGAGGTATTGTGGCCCCGGTACCAAATTGGGTACCGGGGCCACTCAACTATGCAGTCAAGATAGAGGTGTATCAGATATTAAACAACGTTGACTGTTGCTGCAAAATTTTTAAATAATATTGTGGGGAACACTACACTACGCAGTCCATAAACTTTTTGGGTGGAATTCAGACCCGTGTAGGGTTTTTTAATAATATTGTCCCTGGTAAAAAATTGTGTACCGGGGCCACCCCACTATGCAGTCCAGAACCTTTTTTTTGGGAATTCAGACCCGTGGAGGGTTTTTTAATTATATTGTGGTGACCACTCCTCTACACAGTCCAGATACATTTATTGGTGCGAATCATACAAGTTCAGGGTTTTTAATTTATATTGTGGTGACCCACTCCTCTACGCAGTCCAGGTACATTATTCGGTGCGATTCATATCAGTTGATGGTTTTCTTATTATATATATTGTGGTGACCCACTCCTCTACGCAGTCCAGGTACATTATTGGTGCAAATCATACAAGTTCAGGGTTTTTAATTTATATTGTGGTGACCCACTCCTCTACGCAGTCCAGGTACATTATTCGGTGCGATTCATATCAGTTGATGGTTTTCTTATTATATATATTGTGGTGACCCACTCCTCTACGCAGTCCAGGTATATTATTGGTGCGAATCATACAAGTTCAGGGTTTTTAATTTATATTGTGGTGACCCACTCCTCTACGCAGTCCAGGTACATTATTGGTGCGAATCATACAAGTTCAGGGTTTTTAATTTATATTGTGGTGACCCACTCCTCTACGCAGTCCAGGTACATTTTTTGGTGCGATTAAGACCAGTTGATGGTTTTCTTATTATATTGTGGGAACCACTCCACTACGCAGTCCAGAAAGATACCTCGTTGCAACGTTTTGGACTAATAACTATATTGTGAGGTGTTCATAATACACAGTAAATTAGTGGAAATGCTTGTTATTGAATGTTATTGAGGTTAATAATAGCGTAGGAGTGAAAATAAGTATTTTCTTGATTTTTGAACTTTTTATGCTTTTTTCAAAAAAAATCCGAATCCAAAACCTTAAATCCGAACCAAAACCTTTCGGCAGGTGTTTTGCGAAACAAATACGAAACCAGAACATCGCGGAAATCCGAATCCAAAACACAAAGCACGAGACACCAAAAGTCGCCGGTGCACATGTCTATTTTTTATATTGTTCAGTCTATCCAGGCTGCTTTTTTTCTATTCAATAACAAGTGGAGGGCGGGGGGGGGGTCACAGACAGCCACCAAACTACCTTGGTCCATTTATTTTTTATATTGTTCAGTCTATCCAGGCTGCTTTTTTCTATTCAACTACAAGTGTGGGGGGGGGGGCTATAGAGACAGAAACCAAACTGCCTTTGTCCATTTCTCTAGATATTTACCGTAACTATAAGTGTAGGGTGTAATATACACCCAAAGACGATGGCTGCATTGCCAATATGCATAGATGGAGAGGAAGACAATATGGTTTGTGTGTAGAATTAATGAAGGCCTACCAGGAATTAAACTGTTTTTTGGATAATTTATTAGCTTACAATTACATTACTTATCCAAGAAACAGGTGATGCACTAAATTTGGTTTTTTTATGCCCAAAAACATTGATTTTTGAAAAAATAGCAAAAGAGAACCAAACAAAACCAAAACCAAAACCAAAACACGCAATGGCGGTTTGGAAAAACCAAAACCAAAACCAAAACACGACGGTAATCCAGATCCAAAACCAAAACCAAAACACGGGGGTCAGTGAGCATCTCTAGCAAGCAGTGACATTCTGTACTGGGGACTGCACTAGGTAGGCTGTGTGTAATGAATGCAACACCTGATTGGAAAGGAACCACAACCATTCAATCACAGTTCCTCCTCCGGTCAATCAACACTGTACATCAGGTACAAAAGGGGGTAACAGCTGGGTGCCAGAGACGGGCACCACCTGTTTGTAAAATGTGTTTTAATACAGAAGGGGAATTCACTCCTTTAAAAATGGCTTTTTTTGAGTAGCAAGTCCATCACATAGTTCAAGTATGCTTATTACAGTAGGAAACAAAAAAACTAATTTACTCTATCATTTATTACATTTGTTCCTGCACACGGTCATCTTGTCTCCATGCAAGATAAGAATTCCAAGAAATATAATCAATTTAAACTGCCTTCACGACTGGGGCACCAGTGAGACTAGTTTCAGCAACAGGCACTAACATCATCGCCATTATTTATTGCACACTGTTTGGGACAGTAGGTAAATATGATGTCATTCTTTTACTGCATATATATATATGTATATATATATATATATATATATATATATATATATATACTAAAGCTGTAATTTCTTCCAATATTAGTGTTGCTACATTACATGAACCTGACAGCAATGACATTTATGTGGCACTAGGGTTTGTTCCTACTGACCCCTCTGCCACGGCTTTCTGAGTAATGTGTTTATTTTCCAAGTCTTTGCCCTTTAACTATGCTATGTGAATTTTTAATAAGCAAACATAAACAAATAGCTACTAATATTCACATATACACTAAAAGACCTTTTTCCCACACACAGATGTACACATACATATACTGTGCCATGTGTAGCCACTGAGACGTATGTATAAACATTTGGACGGTTTGTTACTGTATATGTATGAACACAAATATACATGAATTATACCACATGCTGCATGAACAGTAATCTGGGTGTTTTGCTTTGGAAGATTACATCCTACTTTTGGCTTCTCAATCATCATCCTCATCAACATTTATTTATATAGCGCCAGCAAATTCCGCAGTGCTTTATAATTGGGGACAAACACAGTAATAAAACAATACTGGGTAATACAGACAGAGAGGTAAGAGGGCCCTGCTCACATGCTTATAATCTATGGGACAATGGGAGTCGGACACATGAGTTTAAGTTTACATATTGCATTTTGGTCCAGCCAGAGTGCAAAGGTAAAAAGTAATTTGTATGCTATATGATCCAATGTTGGTCAGAGGGTTGTCTTGAGTGCATTTTGTAAAGGGTGGTAATAGGATTATCTAGTGAGGTTAAGACGGTTGTTGAGGTTGTTATTTAGCTTGCCTGAAGAGGTGGGTTTTCAGAGAATGCTTTTAGACCAGAGGGGAGTCTTTTTGTGCGAGGGAGAGAATTCCATAGAGTGGATGTAGCTTGAAAAAAGTCCTGTAAATGGGAATAGGAGGATTTAATGAAAGTGGAAGAGAAACGCATATCTTGTGCAGAACGAAGTTGTCGAGTCTACCATATGCATCCAGATTCGAGCATCGTCCATCCAAAACTCCATTATAACAGTTTTCCTGCTAGTCAGGGCCTTCCCAGGCCCCATATACAGACCGCCATTCCATTAAACTTAATTTCCAACAGCCAGGAGCCATCTCTGTATGTCCTATCCAGGTGAAATCAGTCAACAAAAAGAGCTTCAGTTCCTCTTGTTACATGAGATCAAAATCCTATTTCCTTGGTGGAGTTTACCTTTCCACAGGAAACAGATCACAGCCTTTAACATGTTAAAATTGACCAGCTACTCAACAGACTTGCACAAACATTCACAAACCTTCTGTTTCTAGTGCGGGGAGGAGAGTTGTGTGCCTAGTCACCTTCTGAAACTGTTCTTATGTTAGAAAATTAAATATAAAATAATAGATACTCTTCATCAGTATGCATTAGAAATAGAAAGAATATTGCCATATTGTGTCAAAATAACAGGACAGTAGAAGTCATTTTGCTTGTGTTAGCTAAGATAATTACCATTTGTCTCAAATGTCCTTTGTTATGAGGTGAGGCATAGACCTGGTTTGTAATCAGAACAATGTCTGAGTAACTTGACATAGCTAACTGGCAGCCCATGTTAATTAGCTAGATCAACTGGGAATCTGAGAGGTAATAAGGTTACAACTTCTAGTTCATATGCTTTGTGCCTCCACAGTAATATATTAGCTGAAACAGCACTGGGAAATGCATTAATATGTATCAATATAAATGTTATTGTATCAAAATGTATCACACACACACACACACACACACACACACACACACACACAGATGTTGCAGATACAATGTGTCAAATGTCTTGTTTTTTCACATAATCATGAAGTGTCATACCTTGATGTTATACTGTAACCCTTTGTTTAGTGTATCCAGTCAAATAGCTAATTGAGTCAAGCTATTCTATTGTATAATCAAGGTAACAGAGACTGTAAGTCTAACAGTTAAAGTGTCCATTGATAGACTCTGGCTGTAAGGGGGAGTATTGAGACATTTGACCCGACTTCCTGTGTATACAGCCAAGAATATAGGGAGAGCAGAATGCCAAGAGAGGGATTCTAGCTTGGAGTACCCTGATGTACAAGACATCAGCAAAAAGGACTCTGGGCAGGTATTGTAGTGCCACTGGAGGGAACCCTACCAGGACAGGGTCTGTATGAGTCAGTAAGCCAAGCTGGGCAACATGGTAACTGTCTAGCTAATCGGTAGTGGTAATATTGCAGGAGGATAGGACTCTGAAAGAGACAGAGATTATTACTGTGGAGTGCTGACTGCAAGAGGCTGCTGGAGTATACATGTTACCATTTACCCTGTATCTTGAGAATGTCTTGTGGTGTTGTGCTGTCATAGTAAAGCCTTATTATGGATATATTCTGGTCTATCTGAGTGACTTGAATCCCACAGAGGGTAACTGCTACCCCAGCTAAGGGTGGTATCCTCACAGTTTGTTAATAGAATACAGATTCTGTAGCATAATTAATTCTGGTCTGCTCAACTGCAATCATCAATACCACAGATGCCCACATTCCCTCATTTCCAGGTAGAGTGCTACTTTTTATAGATTTGACCCTGGAATGGCTTGTCCTTTACCATAAATTTAATTTACATAATATACAGACACGGACCACATTTTGCTATGCCCTAGTAGACCTTTTAGTCTGCTTATAGCATGACATGGTAAAAGCCTACTTCCCTGTTTGGGGGGGCCAACCTTGCATACACTCTGAAAGTAATTAACAATGGGCAAAATAGGCATGCTACAATGCAGATACATCTTTCAACCAGCTGTCTACCTCTATTTGCACAATTGGGTATAGCATTTCTCTGGGGCGCAAAGGTCTTGGAAGAGCAGGTTGGCACAGGCAAAGGGAAAGTTTTGGGTGAAGTGGAGGCATTTCCACTAAAGCACAGAAAAGACATGTTATGCAAAATAGTGCAGAAATGAATTTTCGCTTTGTGGAATAAGAGTATTGCAGTGAGATGTCCGGCCATTCCCCCTGCGCAAAATGACTTGAGATCAGAACATGTCCTCTACTTTGAATAAATCACTTCCTATACACTGTGCAATTAAAAAGGAAAAAATAAATAGAAACCCAAATCGTCAACCAGCCCCAGCACAAAACAGACAGAACCGGTTCCCTTTATAACAGGGAGAATATTCGAGTGGTCAATGTGGGGCTGACATCTATAGATTAGGTGTGAATGCACGCAGCTGAAAAGCTTTGGCGTTGTTCCTGATCCCTCTAGGTTGTGAGGGTTGGGATAAATTAACAATATCGGGACCACTGCCTGGAAGGTCTAGGACTAGACGATAGGGACAGAAAAAGCAGTGTAGTTACTTGGGGCACTTAATGCATGCATTCTGACAAATATTAAAAATTTTAATGTTTATTAAAAACTTTTTTAACAATATATTGCTAATTCCAAAAACTCCCTGGTCTGTAAACAGCAAAATATTAAAAATAGATAAAGCGATTAAGTGTACAGTAGAATACCCTCTCCTGCTGTGCACCCTTCTCACCATTGGCCTTTGTCATGATCCAGCACTCATCTGAGCCTGTGTGATGAAGGGTTAATCAAAAATAGCCACCTGATCTGTTTTTAAAAATAATTAAAACTCTTTGAAAATGATAAAAGCAGACACATGTACTCAGGAAGCCTTCAGTTCTCCATTTAAACTAATATATCACGATTTACTTTCATCACAATTATCAAAAATCAAATGATCTCTCCTGACCAAGAGTTATCATAAACCAAATTAGCTCCACTTTTTGAACTATGTAGCATTCTAAAAACCAAGTCTGAATGAGATGAGAATTATTAAGAACTCGGAGACATGAGCTTATTATGTATAATTTAATATCGAAATTAAATCCACAATGCATAAGAAGAAAAGCAATTAACATAATTACATACAAAGCTATAGTTCAATAGTTTCTGGTAAAATTAAAAGGAATAAACAGCAGAAAATGGTAACCTCACAAATGAACAAGTTTTCTGCTTGCTGGGAGAACAGGAATAATTGGACACTTCTCAATATGAAATTAACTCCCAAAAATGAACAAATCTGTTAAATTTACAGAACACTTTAAACATGCTGCAGGTACCCACATCCTCCCTTCCGGTGATGTTTGACCTAGAAAGTCTGTGTTAATGCAAATTACTTTTTTATGATCAATTTTCAATCACCTTTAAAGTCAGGTTTTATTACGTTGGCCTAACTTCTTACCAGAAGGTCCTACTAAGATGATATTACCTACACAAAACAGGTCATACGTTTCATTTGATTTGCATACTAAACATGACCCCTGTAAGTATGATATTTGAGAAAATATGACATTTTCCTGTGTCTTTATTACCCTTCATTCAAACTTATCCCAGATGCTCAATCACCCAGTTGAGATGTCCTGAGATGTTACAGAATGACTAGGAATGTGAGGTGTCTGTTTATGGATATTATGGACATACCCTTAGAGAGAGATTTCAAGGTCCTTAGGTTTTATGACCATGCCATAAATTGTTATTGGGTACTCATCTGTAACTAAGTGTCTGGAATAAATACCTTATGGATACAGCAGAAGGGTTTATAAACCAAATCAAAGAGATAAAGTAAGATTCCCAAACTTGATTTCAACCTATGGCTGGACACATAGTGAGTTCATCTGAGCCACACCAAGTTAATACTATGAATTAATTCAGAAACACATATTTGCAGTTTTATATAACTAGAAATTAGTTTGCATATGACAGGCTTCATGATATTGTCCTCTCTTTGTTCACCTCCTACCTCTCTATCTCTTTCTCTGTTTTTACTTCTGGTTCTACGTCACTCCCAAGCCCCCTTCCCTCCATCCTTAGCCCCCTGCTCTTCTCTTCATACACCTCCTCACTGGTTGAACTTTTAAGCTCATTCTGGCTCCAGTATCACCTTTATGCTGATAACACCATCCCTTATCCTTGCCCCTTCCTTCCTGTCTTGGATATCCTGGTCGTTCTCTGCTATCTTCTCCTGGAGGTCTTAATGTTTTCTTAAGGTAATCATGGTCAAAACCGAATTTATTGCCTTCCCTCCCTCAATTGTTTCCTCCCCACCCCACCTCTCCATCAATGTTGACGATACCACCATCTGCTTTCTATAGCCTATAGCAACTAATCAGGTTTTAGCTTTCACTTATTTAGTGCATTTAGTGCATTCTACAAAATGACAGTTGGTATCTGATGGGTTGTTATAGGCAACATCTCCCCTTTTTCAAACCCGCAGTTTAGTAAATATATACCCCCAAACCTCTAATCTTTGCTCTGTTCATTTCTCGCCTTCATTCCTGCAACCTTATCTTTGCTGGCCTCCCCCTCCATTTTGCTCCTCTTCAATTAATCGTTAATGCTGCGGCAAGATTTAACTCAACTATGTATGTAATATAACTATTGTGATTTATACTGTTGTGAAGGTGATTTGTGACGCGCTTCATAAGTGTGTTTCTTTGGATGGCTATTTGGAAGGGTTGTGGGCACAGATGGAAATGTGCTTGGTGGAAAAAGTATAAACAACATCTCAAGGTCCCGCTAAGCATGCTTTGGACCATAGAATGGTTGGGTTGGGAATCTTGTCTCTGCTGTCTGCAGGTATGATGTTGCCAGAGATGAGGTTTTCCCCTCCCCTTAGGAGTGGAACATTCCAGAACATAATGTGAGTTTTTCAAATCAAAATAATCCTGCAGACTTTTAGAGCAAACTTTCAGAGAAGTGTGATAAAGATATTGATTGTAAGCTTACAAACCATGCTCTCTTACCTAACAGTCCTATTGTGGTTGTTGCCATTTGTAGAGTTCTACAGAGCATGCTGGTGCTATATAAGTGAATGGTATTAAATATGGCATATAAAATACAATTTGCAAGGAGCTGGTGGTTTTTTTCTGAATTGTAATTAGTCCGAAAATTTTGTAAAATGCTAGAAATAAGTTTTGAGAATACAGTGATGAGTATTTTTGCAAACAGTCGCCAAAGTGTTTCAAATTGTGAAAGTAATTAATAGTAAGTGCAATTCCAAAATAGGCAAAAAAAGTCAGATCAAATAAACCAAGCAAAGTTGGTGTTATTCATATATGGAATAGAAGTGGATCAGGATGTTTAGTTAATTTTGCAGCTCTCAATGTTGCTTTTCCTGAACTATGGTAGTTCACTGCAGAGTCACAAGTGTAAATTCTATAGATGTGCAACACCTACTAATTATTTAGAAAATTTTCACCTACATTTTCTACAATCCCCTCACCCAGTCCATTACTTAGCATAAGATCTACCATCTATGTTGCTCTCTGCATATTCACCTTCACTGTCCACATCACCCTCTACAAGTGTCCTCTGCAAGACATATCTATCTACTCCAGATAGGACATGCAAATGGAGGCAGATAACTGGTTTCAACCCACCCAGGGAACGTCATCAGGAATTGATCTTAAAGAAGTGCATAGGTGCACACCTGGCATTAAAGTCATCTTGACACAAAAGTGGAGACACTGCTGGTAGGACACAAAGCCAGGATTGTTGCAGTCCATGCCAGCACATGTCCAAAGCCAGCAGAAGAGATCCCTGCACAGAGTACCCCTTCAGTGGGTAGTTGGGCAGATCTGATGGGTTGTTTTGGTTGAACCAAGGGTGAGGTTTGTATAGAACGGATAGGGTTTATTTTGTACCAATTATATTTTTATAATGCTGGGAGATATGGGAGGGTGAGAGGGTTCACAAAAGTTTCCTCTCTTGCTCTGTTTCCTATATCCTTTTCGAAATCTTCAATCTGTAACATTCCAATTACTATCATTAATTACTATCATTATTATTATAATAATATTATTACTGTATTTGTAAGGTGTTTCAGTGATGGCGGGTAAAACAAGGCATATGTAAAACAGGGACACAAAGTAGACTAAATGGAGCTGATGTAGAGTTTGTCACAAAAGGAAAGTAAATTAAGAGCACGGATAAGCAGCGAACTTCCGCCCAAATCAGAGATGTGTCTGTCTCCACATCAGCAGCATATGCACTTGGTTTATGACAGGTCATCCTCATCAGCGAGTATTTGCACCTGCCCAATTGTAGGTGCAGAAGATACACCTCTTCCCAACATTATAATGTCCCTTTCCCTGGCATGATCCCACTATCTGGACGTGCACAGAACGATTTCACACAAGATATGCTGCACAAACTGGCGTACGTCTCACTTTCAATCAGCCCCTATATATGCAGATGTGAAAACAAAGGAAAGGGAGGATGCTGTTCATGAGAACTTACAGTCTAGTGGGAAAAGGACAGAACCTAAGACAAGAGGAACGAGTGTTGCTCAGAGCTGAGAATGTGACAGCTACAAAGGTGTACCAGTGTCAGTAGGTGGGAGTAGGTGGATTTGATTGTTCTAGGAAAGCTATGGGTTTTCAGGGAGCATTTAACATTTTGAAGACTGGGGTAGAGTCTAATCAATCATTGTAGAGAATTCAATAAGAGGGTTGTGGCACCGGAAAAGAAAAAACAATATAACCATTATTATATTTTAAATACATTATATATACAATACATTATATTTTGAATACAATAAGTTTTACATTAGGAGATTGGTGATTTTCTACTACAACATATGTCTTTATTTGGTAATATCTCATTTGATACTAAATTGTAGCACTTTCACGTGTACACTAAGAAATTAAAAGTGACAACTTTTCACTACTTTTCAGTAGCAGCTTAGCTTAAAAAAGGAGAAATGACAGCAGAAAGAGTGAAATATTTTGGGGCATATTCAATTGTTGGTGTTTCCCGCGGCGTTAAAAATATTACCGTTATTATGGTAATTCTAAGCCGGGTTTCATCTGGCAGCTCCCTGAGCTGCGAGCTGAAATCCAGCATTGAAGGTACCGTAATAATAGTAATTACGCGCACTATTACCGTTATGATGGTAATAGTGTGCACGCCGCATTATTTTTCCGTGTAACGCCAACAATTGAATATGCCCCTTTGAATCTAAAATATCTAGATTTCTCCTTACAAGATAATAAAGTATGAATTGTTTCCCCTTTATCATAGTCTTGATGAGAGGTGTGTAAGACAAATAATCTATGAAAAATACTGGTAACAAAGGCTCCTTCTAACAGGGAACTGTAAACACATGTAAGAGCAGTTATTAGAAAGAGCCACACAAGCTCTGCTGAGACGTGCGATGCCGTGTACAGTACAACTAACAGGTGCAGTGGGAGTACTTAGCAGTCGATACTAGATGTACTATGCACCATGGGAGCTGTTACCATGGGTCCTCTCTTCACTTGCGACATTAAAAGACTTAAAAATAAATCATTGCGTGACTGAGAGAGAAAGCAGCACTGAGGCTTCCCCAGTCCACGGTGCTGTAAACTGAGCCAGCAACTCTGCAGAGGCTCCGTCTTTAGCGTTGGTATGGTAAACAGAAACCAGATCTAGGGCTATGGGCTAAAATTAGTGCTGCCACTGTCACTCGGCTCTCTGAAATCATTTGACCACGATGGTACGATGATAAGTCATCAGCATTTTTAAAAGTGAACCTGTCAACTAGATGCAGTGGCTGTGTCTATTTTGTAAGTTGACATATTGTAATTAGAATAATGATAATACTATACCCCATACTGCAATAACAAGGGGATTTTCTTCTTAAGGGGATTTTCACACTTTAATATGCTGATAGTCGAAATAAAAATGCACAACGCTTCCTGACAAGTGTTTGATTCATTATGCTTTGCTTGTCTCAATTTCAGTGTTGCCTGTACCTTTAAGAATCATCATCATCATCACCACCATTTATTTATATAGCGCCACTGATTCCACAGCGCTGTACAGAGAACTCATTCACATCAGTCCCTGCCCCATTGGGGTTTACAGTCTAAATTCAATAACATACACACACACACACACAGACAGAGAGAGAGAGACTAGGGTCAATTTTTGATAGAAGCCAATTAACCTACCAGTATGTTTTTGGAGTGTGGGAGGAAACCGGAGCATCTGGAGGAAACCCACGCAAACACGGGAAGAACATACAAACTCCTCACAGATAAGGCCATGGTCAGGAATTGAACTCATGACCCTAGCGCTGTGAGGCAGAAGTGCTAACCACTAAGCTAACCATTAGGCTTTAGGTGATTTCTAATCTCCTTTTTTATTTTACAATAAAGGAATACTTTATTCTACATTAAATAATTTTCCATTTGAAACAAAGCAAGTTGCTTGTATGAGGTGCTCTTTGTTCCCAACAGTTCTGCATAATATCACGTAACATATTTAAAATGAGTCATGTGACACAAATGACATCACTACTCTCCAGGTATATGGTACATTTTACAGGAACTACATTACTACTATCCCACTGTGAATTATATTTCATGGGTGTGACATCATTTCTCTACAAATATAACAAGATATCTTACAGGATACTTTAGATAAAGTCATATCACTTGCATAATTAGAAACAAAGAGTAGATATTGTACCTTACGTCGCCTGAATAATGGTTTCGCTGATACAGTTGCTCTGTAAATAGGCAATGGATGAACTGTTTAATAATACAGTGTAACAATGTGTTATGCTTTATTTCCATAGCAAGACATATACCACAGTGTATAACTGGAATGTAGGGCTCGATTTATTAATATGTGGTGATAGAGCCACTTATCGCAGTAATAGAAAACCACTTAACGTCATTTATTATTAAAATCCCAGCTATACTCAGCTGCTTGGGTAACATTTACCCAGAGTGCTTGGGGTCCCCAATCTCAGGGAATCTGTGCATGTGTGATCCGGCTGGTCGGTTTCAGTCCCACTTTTTAAAATACATGAATAAAAATAACAGAAATTAGATTCAAAATATTTAAAAAAAATATATATATATTTATAAGCTATTGCCGAAATAAAACAAATTACTTATTTATATAATAATGCATTTTTTCATTAATTTTCTTGAATTATTACCAGCCTGAGCAGCGGCTCATCCAGAAAAGGGGTGTTCCTAGTGCCTGGAAACCCCCCTCCCAGACTGGGGCACTGTATTCTTGAGGTGGCTGGACCTTGCCCTAAAATCGGGACTATCCCACTGAAATTGTGGAAGTTGGGAGGTATTCTATCACTGCCTGCGACCCCTTGATGTATAGTGCAAAACCCTAAATCCTACAATAATGCCCATCGGAAATAGGGCTTTTCATTTTTTCATAAATAGAGCCCTTAGTTCAGGCACATACACACTCACACTCTCTCCCATTAGGAGCACTTGTGTATTATAAGTAATCAGTTTGTAGGGTCAGAATTTCCAGGATGCCGGTGTAAAAGAATTTCGAATGATGACTTATTTAATAATCTTGGCCTACATAGTTTTATCTCACGGTATCTACCCATGCAGAACAGCTTCCTAAAGCAGACCGACATCTGCATAATAAATCTGGACCTCAGGAAATCTTCCAAATATGCTTATAAATAGCTAAAGCTTCATGTAACTGGGGATTCCCTGTGGTGTAGTTTAAATGTCTTTGCAGCCTGTCACACACAGCAGCTCACTACTTCCAAGTCAGAGATTAGCATGGTAGATACAAGTGGCCTCATTTATAACGCGCACTGAATGTGCACTGCAGAAAACCTTGGTTTTGTACTGGTGTGCCGGTATGGTCTACCCAAAGCACCACTCTGCGCTCTCAGGAGATGACACCACACCTAGAAGCACGCCTAAGTTTGCAGGGAGGCAGAAAAGTTTGAGAAGACGCATCATGCAATAGTATAAATGTTAGATCAAAGTTCAACATTCTATCACTACTAAAATATTGTTTCTTTAGCCTCATTTATGGCTTATATCAATGAGAGCGAGGGGACATTGGAACTGACTCCTAAACATACGCACTCTCTACCACTTTTTAAAAAATGTCATGCCAAAAAATAAATAGTATTTTGGTTTCGCCTTGCTCTGCAAATGTAGGTGCACTGAATTGCCTACTCCTTACTTCACAAGGAACTTACCGCACGCAACTCCTAGCGGCTGGTGCAAATGCTGCCATATTGCATTGGCGGTAGTTTATAGACTCCTGGGCAAATCGAAGCGTGCACCTCCACCAAGAGAATATAGCACTACACTTTGGCCATTAACAGCACCATCAATTTTGGAGATGAAGCCCGTGTAAGCCTGAGAAGGAAATAATAACCTTTATTGCCTAAGTTGTTTCACTGAGAAGCTGCAATGTTACCGATTTCTCAGCAAAGTCTACAAATTGTTACATTTTAGTTGCTGCCTCTCTCGCTCAGCATGTGCTGAACAACTACAGTTAAGCCAGTTTGCTTGAGCTTGTTACATTTACCATACAGTTTATAAATCCGAAACATGATCTCTTCACACACTGAAAACATTAATAAATGAAAAGAAAAATTGCTGACATAAATAATCCAAGAGTGGCATTTAAAGCAGGCACATAATGTACAAATATCCAATTATACCGAAGGACACCTGCAACCAAAAGAACGTCCAGATCTCTCTGCTGTTTCATAAGGTCATCCAAGCTTAGCTAGAATACAGTACAATTTAATCCTCGTTGGTTTTGCTTCGAGAGCACAAGGTTGTTTCCGTGGCAACGCAGCTGTAGTTGCTACAGCAGAAACAGACCCATGTGATGCCAAGGTTGAAGCCAGGTCTGACTTAAAGCATATTACTTAATGTTATTTGCTTGAGCTTCCAAGACAGCAAAGGGGGACACACAGGTCTGTCTGGGCCTTCATTATAAACAACAATTCCCTTGCAGGGTTAAATCTCTGTGGCTATGAACCGTTTCATGTTCTTCCTAGATGTTTTTTTCTTTCGCATTTGCAGGTTGATTCGGCACAAAGCAATTTTTTGGTTTAACACAGTGCAATATTTATGTACATGTCAGCATTCTTTATTTATTGCTTTCATCTATTTGAGAAGAGGGATGGATGTGGAGTGCTGCGGTGGGGACGAGGATGCAAAAATAAATGAAATTCCAATATAGTCAAATCAGTAGGGGACAAAAACAGACTTATAGGGGTAGATTGAATTCAATTTGCGCACTAATATCGTTAATAGGGTAATCGCTGTTCATTATTACCGTTACTACGGTTATTTCTCTGCTGATTTTTGCTCTCAGCTCTGTGAGCCACAAGCAAATCTCCACTGAGAAATTACCGTAGAAATGGTAATAGTATGCGGGCCATATACTTCTAAAGAACAACGCAGGGAATAGAATACACCCCTAAGGGACAGATTCAAGTCCGAAAATATCTGCATGAGGTGCATCCGGAACAACCGCGAGAGCAAAAATCCACGTTACTTTTTACCGTAGTAACGGCAATAAAACGTGGCCGCAAAGTTCTGAGGAATATCGCGGCCAATTGAATGTATCCTATAAAAGTTGTTAGACCACCCTCAATTTCTGTATTTGTGATTTAAAATTGGCTTTGTATATTTTATCTCCCAGGCCAGTGATAAGCAATCTGATACACGTCACGGGTCGCATTGGGTGGCCCTCTAATCTTTAAAAGGGCCACACATTACCCTTAATTTCACTAATAACATAAAACAATACATTTAATCAAAGAAAGGGACACCTATCTGTAATAAGATATCAGCAGGCATTTTATCATCAAACAATGGCTCATACTGCAGCATCTCCATACTGTCCTGCAATGAGGGGGATATAAAATAAACCATACACCGATGTAACAAACAAATATAAACGTAAGAGGCAATTGATAAAGCTCTAACCATAAATAGATACCCTACATCACAAAAAACATGTTTCAACCCAAGATTTCTACCAGGGTGCATTGGTTTATGGAGCAAGACAGAGGAGCAGCAGGTTGTACAGGCAGGGGGGAGGCGTGGGCCAGTGAAGGCATGTATAGGGCAGGATGAAATTGGAGCATCAGTGCACCTAATTTTGTGGAGCAGTGCAAAAATTAGTTTTTATTTGTAGAGTGAGATTAGTGTAATGAGACAGAGCTGTAACTTACAATTTTAGTGCCTGGGGCGAGAAAGAAAAATACTGCCCCCATAGCCCTCAATTGTAATAAAATTAAGCTAAAATATTTATAACCTATGCCCCCCTTCAGCGTTACATGCTGGGCGGTCATACAGGGGCAAACGCAGGATTTCTGGAGGGGGGGGTTTTCGTATGTTTGCACGGGTATGCCTAGTTAACAAGTTTCACAGCGGTACTCATGCTGCCGTAATACCTGCTCTGTTATTGATATTTACTTATTTAACCCTTTATTTCTTTCCACATTAGTGGAACTGGAAGCCAAAAATCTAGACCTTATGTTCCACTGTGCATGCGCACATCTGCAAAAACAAGTGCTGACAAATGGAATAAAATCAGTGTGTGCCAAGAACAAGTATTTTAAATGAAACTTCTTTGCCTTTTGTGATGGCTTGTCACTAAGTGCCGGCAGAGAAGTTTCACTTCACAAAATTGTGCATTTGCTACAAATTAATCTACTGGTCTTTTACATGTCACAATATCTGAACCACAGACCCAAACACCACATTCCAAATGTCTAAATTGCTCTGGCTGTACAGTCAATTTTATTCATTTACAGCATCCACATTCCACCTACAAGTTACTAAAGCTGGGTACACACTACACTGTTTTCGCTCAATAATCAGCTCAAACAGCCGACATACGACCGCTCGTTCAAAAGTCGGGTCAGTGTGTACAGTGACACGATGGTGGAAAGTCTGCCCAAATGGACGATTGTCGCCTCATTTGGTTGGTCGTACCGTTTAATATTTATGTTCCAATCTCATTTTCGCTGTGTAGTGTGTATAAACTTCCGACCGATCCACAACATTGAGTACGAAATTACAGTCATTGCTCACGACAACATGGCTGTAAAAAGTCGCTAAAGGGACGTCCGCTCTTCCATTTATCGTCCTAAACAAGGCTAGTGTGTATTAAGTCTATGGACTAAGCGATCGGACCATCGATCGCATGTAAAATCGCTCGGCATAAAAAGTTGGTCGAAATTTCTGTAGTGTGTACCCAGCTTAAGTTACAGCATATCACTTAGTGCAATACCTCTACAGACAATTAGACTAATGTCAGTACACAACAGTTTTTACAACCCTGGTGGCTCTTGACTGATATTTATGGCTCTTATTTGTACTGTTTATAGTTCTGATGCTGTTTATATGCTCTTGTGCAGTATCTCTCAAGCTCTTACTTTGTTGTATTTTTATTAGAGATGAGCGCACTCGGATTTCCTGAATCCGAGCCCACCGGAACGTTGCCGATCCGAGTCGGATCCGAGACAGATCCGGGTATTGGCGCCAAATGAAAACCTGAAACCGAGGCTCTGAGTCATAATTCCGCTGTCGGATCTCGCGATACTCGGATCCTATAAATTCCCCGCTAGTCGCCGCCATCTTCACTCGGGCATTGATCAGGGTAGAGGGAGGGTGTGTTAGGTGGTCCTCTGTCCTGGTAGATCTCGTGCTGTGCTGTTTAGTTCTGTGCTGTGCTGTGCTGTGCTGTTTTCTGCAGTATCAGTCCAGTGGTGCTGTGTGCTGTGCTCTGTCAATTTTGAGTTCAGTGGTGCTGCTGGGTCCTGTGCTGTGTCCTGTTCAGTCCAGTGGTCCTGTGTCCTGTGCTCTGTGCTTCTAAAGGCATAGTTATTTCCCCAATATTCCCAAGTGTTTAAAATTTTTTAAAAAAGTTATAAAAAAAAATACAAAAAACTAATTTAATTTTTTTTTAATTACAACAAAATTTGAAAAACCAATCCTGCAGTATAAGCCCATTGGCACTGCAATATTACCAAGTTCACACATTCAGCAGTAAAAGTCCAGTGGTACTGCTGAAATATTACAAAGTTCACACATTCTGCAGTATCAGTCCAGTGGTGCTGTGTGCTGTGCTCTGTCAATTTTGAGTTCAGTGGTGCTGCTGGGTCCTGTGTGCTGTGTCCTGTTCAGTCCAGTGGTCCTGTGTCCTGTGCTCTGTGCTTCTAAGGGCATAGTTCTTTCCCCAATATTCCCAAGTGTTTAAAAAATTTAAAAAAAGTTATAAAAAAAAATACAAAAAAATAATTATAATTTTTTTTAATTACAACAAAATTTGCAAAACCAATCCTGCAGTATAAGCCCATTGGTACTGCAATATTACCAAGTTCACACATTCTGCAGTATCTTGTGCTACATATAATGGAGAGCAAAAATTTGGAGGATAAAGTAGGGAAAGATCAAGACCCACTTCCTCCTAATGCTGAAGCTGCTGCACTAGTCATGACATAGACGATGAAATGCCATCAAAGTCGTCTTCCAAGCCCAATGCCCAATCTCCTAGTACAGGGCATGTAAAATCCAAAAAGCCCAAGTTCTCAAAAAATAGCAAAAAGAGAAACTTAAAATCATCTGAGGAGACACGTAGTGGCAAGGAACGGCTTAGGCCCTGGCCCGTGTTCATGACTAGTGGTCCAGCTTCACCCAAGGATCTAAGCCCTCCTCACCCCCTACAAAAAATTTAAGAGAGTTATGCTGTCAGCAACAACACAGCAAACAACTCTGCCTTCTAAACAGATGACATCACAAATCCCCAAGGCGAGTCCAAGGGTGTTGGTGGTTGTGAAGCCTGACCTTCCCATCACTGTACGGGAAGAGGTGACTCCATCCAGCATTTGCAGCACGCCCTCTGCATATGCTGGAAGGATCACCCACAGTCCAGTTACAGATTTGGCTAATGAAGGTGTGAATGTTATACACCGGGAGGAGGATATTGATGTAGCTGGCGCTGAGGAGGATGTTGATGATTATGATGCAGACAGATACCAAATTGCCTTTCTCAATTTCTATTTATATTCTAGATTATATAACGGCTGAATAGTTTTCTATTTTACTCCTAGTCGAGTGGGGATCTGATGCAGACAGATACCAAACTGCCTTTGTCCATTTCTTTGTATATTTGAATTTCTAGTTCTACAGTCTATGCAGGCTGCTTTTTTTTATATTCAACTACAAGTGTAGGGCGGGGGGGGGGGGCATAGATAGCCACCAAATTAACGTGGTCCATTTAATTTCACTTTCTAGCTCCACAGTCTGTGCAGCCTGCTTTTTTTATCTTCAAAGTATTTATAAGCCTTTCAATCTAAATTAACTAGAGGTAGTGACGTGCTAGAACTCCACCCTCTATATGCTGCAGAGGATGGAGGAGCATCAAAAGGCCATTCAAGCCTACACAGCCACCTACGACATAGGAAAAGGAGTGGGGATGCGCCTTAATCAAGCGCACTGGAGAATGATTTCCGTGTTGTGCAAGGTTCTGTAGCCATTTGAACTTTCCACACGAGAAGTCAGTTCCGACACTGCCAGCTTGAGTCAGGTGATTCCCCTGATCAGGCTTTTGCAGAAGCAGCTGGAGAAAGTGAGGGAGGAGCTTGTAAACCATTGCGATTCCACCAAGCATGTAGCTCTTGTGGATGAAGCCCTTCATACATTTTGCCAGGATCCGAGGGTGGTCAGTCTTTTAAAATCAGAGGAATACATTCTGCCCACCGTTCTCGATCCTCGGTTTAAAGCGTATGTTGTGTCTCTGTTTCCGGCGGACACAAGTCTACAGCGGTGCAAAGACCTGCTGGTCAGGAGATTGTCCTCTGAAGAGGACCGTGACATGCCACCAGCTCCACCTTCATTTTCATCACTGTTTGTGCAGTTCCAAAAAAGAGGAACTACCATTTCTATTGCTACCTTCTTTCTTTCTATATTTAAAACAAAAAAAACCCTGCCATTTCTAGTACTACCTTCTTTCTTTCTCTATTTAAAAGAAACTAAATAACTGCCATTTCTAGTACTACCTTCTTTCTTTCTATATTTAAAACCAAAAAAAAAACTGTCATTTCTATTACTACGTTAATTGTTTGTGCAGTCACAAAAAAGAGGAACTGCGCCCTTAGCTGCTATGTTGGTTTTAGACGTCCATCCGGTGTCCGCCATCTGTTCCCTGGAATTCTGACCAGTTGAGGGTGTATTTATTATATTGTGGCCCCGCTATCAAATTTAGTACCGGGGCCACCCCACTACGCAGTCCAGAATTTTTTTTTTGGGAATTCAGAGCCGTCTAGGGTTTTTTATTAATTATATTGTGGTGACCACTCTTCTACGCAGTCCAGATACATTTATTGGTGCGATTCATACCAGTTGATGGTTTTCTTATTATATTGTGGTGACCACTCCTCTACGCAGTCCAGATACATTTATTGGTGCGATTCATACAAGTTCAGGGTTTTTAAATTATATTGTGGTGACCACTCCTCTACGCAGTCCAGATACATTTATTGGTGCGATTCATACCAGTTGATGGTTTTCTTATTATATTGTGGTGACCACTCCTCTACGCAGTCCAGATACATTTATTGGTGCGAATCATACAAGTTCAGGGTTTTTAAATTATATTGTGGTGACCCACTCCTCTACGCAGTCCAGGTAAATTTTTTGGTGCGATTCATACCAGTTGATGGTTTTCTTATTATATTGTGGTGACCCACTCCTCTATGCAGTCCAGATACATTTATTGGTGCGATTCATACAAGTTCAGGGTTTTTAAATTATATTGTGGTGACCACTCCTCTACGCAGTCCAGGTACATTTTTTGGTGCGATTCATACCAGTTGATGGTTTTCTTATTATATTGTGGTGACCCACTCCTCTAAGCAGTCCAGGTACATTTTTTGGTGCGTTACATACCAGTTGATGGTTTTCTTATTATATTGTGGTGACCACTCCTCTACGCAGTCCAGATACATTTATTGGTGCAATTCATACCAGTTGATGGTTTTCTTATTATATTGTGGTGACCACTCCTCTACGCAGTCCAGATACATTTATTGGTGCGAATCATACAAGTTCAGGGTTTTTAAATTATATTGTGGTGACCACTTCTCTACGCAGTCCAGGGACATTTTTTGGTGCGATTCATACCAGTTGATGGTTTTCTTATTATATTGTGGTGACCACTCCTCTACGCAGTCCAGATACATTTATTGGTGCCAATCATACAAGTTCAGGGTTTTTAAATTATATTGTGGTGACCCACTCCACTACGCAGTCCAGGTACATTTTTTGGTGCGATTCATACAAGTTCAGGGTTTTTAAATTATATTGTGGTGACCACTCCTCTACACAGTCCAGGTACATTTTTTGGTGCGATTTATACCAGTTGAACGTTTTCTTATTATATTGTGGTGACCACTCCTCTACGCAGTCCAGATACATTTATTGGTGCGAATCATACAAGTTCAGGGTTTTTAATTTATATTGTGGTGACCACTCCTCTACGCAGTCCAGGTACATTTTTTGGTGCGATTAAGACCAGTTGATGGTTTTCTTATTATATTGTGGGGACCACTCCACTACGCAGTCCAGAAAGATACCTCGTTGCAACGTTTTGGACTAATAACAATATTGTGAGGTGTTCAGAATACACTGTAAATTAGTGGAAATGATTGTTATTGAATGTTATTGAGGTTAATAATAGCGTAGGAGTGAAAATAAGCCCAAAAACTTGATTTTTGAACTTTTTATGCTTTTTTCAAAAAAAATCCGAATCCAAAACCTTAAATCCGAACGAAAACCTTTCGGCAGGTGTTTTGCGCAACAAATTCGAACCCAAAACTTCACGGAAATCCAAATCCAAAACACAAAACACGAGACACCAAAAGTCGCCGGTGCACATCCCTAATTTTTATTGGCCCATTTGAAAACCAACTCTATATTGAGACTCTTTGTTAAGTTGGTGTGTGATAATGTTTCTTTGTATTCTGAATGCCTGTGGAAGGTGTTGATATAGGGTGATGCTGCCTGGGTTTGGTGAAATGGATTCTTTGATCTGCCCAACTTGACGCTACTCCTAGCAAGGCGCAGATTCTAACGAACGGACGGTGTTCACCAGGGACCGCCGCAAGGTGGTTTGGTCATAGCTGAGTCCGCCCGCAGGAGTGTCAGGCCAGACCCTTTAGGGGAATGAGTGGAGTGAGATGAACAAAGTACAGCAGAGAGGATGAAACACAAGCTCTGTGGACAATGATGTAGCTGAATGGTAAAGCGTAAGCTATTGTGGAGAATAGTGATGTGGAAAGAGACATAGCGTACACTCTTGTGACCAATGGTGTAGCGGAGAAGGAATGGAGCGTAAGCTCTTAGAACTAGCGGCACAGTGGAGAAAGATGGAGTGTTAGCTCTTGTGGTCAGTGGTATAGCTGAGAAGAAATTGAGCGTAAGCTCTTTAGCCAGTGGCACAGCGGAGACAGATGGAGCGTAAGCTCTTTAGCCAGCGGCACAGCGGAGACAGATGGAGCGTAAGCTCTTTAGCCAGCGGCACAGCGGAGATGGATGGAGCTTAAGCTCTTTTGCCAGTGGCACAGCGGAGATGTATTATGCACGTTTTGTCGCTATCCAATAACTATTGTCGAATCTCGATTTGTGTTTCCAAAGCACAAAGTAATTTATTATCCAAAAGTAGCAGAATAATTCAAGTGAAATAAAATAAGTACAGCCTTTACTTATCGCAGGTGCCCTGGATCCAGTGAACATTCAGGTCTGAAGTCTGTGGTCAAAGAAGACTGGTCACTAGATCAAGAGCTCCTGCTTATATGCAGTCAGAAATACAGTAAAACAATGCAGATGATGTGACTTGCTTCTATTGGTCCAGGTTTCAGGAAGGTCCAGGATGTTGCAAATAATAGGCCAGTTCAAACCAAAATATCCAAAGTTGGGGGTCATCTCTCCAGGGGATGTGCTCTGACTTTCCCGCCAAGAATTCAGTTTCAACTAGTCTATTAGCATTTTATAGTCAGTATCACTTTAAACATTTATTGCCTAACATCGCTAACTAGAGTATGCAATGTGCGATCTCTTTTGCGAAAGAACCGGACAACTGCTGATGAATAGGGGATTAAAATGATACCAGACATGACACATTTCCTATAAACTGAACCTTATGTTTTACTAACATGCATATTAGATAATATTAAAAGTAAATACTACTATATTTTGACATAAATAACTATGTGTTGCAACTACAATTAATGTGTACTAATTACAAATGTGTGTGTTTGTGCATATATGTGTAAAAGTCGTAGCGTGCTCTACGCATATTTTCAGACAAAGACAACCAAGTTTGCTCGATATTAATTTAAATGACTTTATCCAATTTGCTGACTTTGACAGCTCCACCCTAGGAGGGATATGGGATGGCTCAGTTGGTATAGTTTTCCTGATGTTTTTCCTCAAACAAGTAAGACATGACATAGCATTCTTACCAGCCTGAGAGGAAAATCCAGGTGCACACCAGTATGCTCTCACCAGTTTGCACATACCTTCTTTACCCAGGTGAGTCAGACCGTGTGCTGCTTCTGTCAGGCTTGGATAGTACGTTCTGAGAGCTACGGGCTTACATTGTCCATCTCTCCAGAGTCCTGAGGACTCTTGACCACATCCCTTCGCCTTCCAGACTGCTTTTTCCTGCAGGAATTACACAAATCTTGCATTTCAATTATTTTCTGCATGTCTAATGTCTTAAAAACCATCATAGTCTCAATCAATACAGTCATAGGTTGCCCTGCTGCCCATTTAGCAGCTTCATCCGCCCTATTGTTGCACAATGACACTGGGTCATCTTCAGAGGTATGAGCTTTACATTTTTTGACGGCTACTGTCCTGGTTAACTGTATCGCTGTCAGAAGTCCTTTTATGTGTTGTGAGTGTGCCACTGGCGTACCTGCTGCTGTCGTAAAGTTTCTAAGACGCCAAAGGGCCCCAAAATCGAGCACTATCTCGAAGGCGTAGCTAGAGTCAGTATATATATTAGCTGATTTACCCTCTGCCAATACACACGCTCTCCATAATGCTACTAGTTCCACCACTTGGTCTGAGTGAGGTGGGCCAAGGGGTTCTGCTTCTACCACATCCTGATCGTCTACAACAGTGTAACCAGTACATAGCTCTCCCGTCTCTGTCTGTCTATGACAACTCCCGTCTGTATAAAATGTAAAATCTACATTTTCTAAGGGGGTGTCACGTATGTTGGGCCTTGCAGTAAAGGTCTGGTTCAGGTATTCCATACAGTCATGCATATCAGTATACCTGCAAAACTCATCATCAACCAGGGTCTCCTCACCTCCCACCCTTTGTGTCTCTCGAGACACATATGGAAGGTATGTAACTGGATTTAAGGTGCTACATCGTTTGATGGTGATGTTTGAGGGTGCCATAGGAGCTAGCTCCCACTTTGTGAACCTAGCTGAAGAGACATGTCTGGTTTGAGCTGAATTCAACAGAGCTGATACAGCATGGGGCGTATAGACAGTTGAATCATGTCCTAATACTACATCCTCGCTCTTACTTACCAGAAGAAAAGTCGCTGCTACACTTCTGAGACATGTTGGAAGTGATCTTGCCACAGTGTCCAATTGTGCACTGTAGTATGCTACCGGTCTGTTAGCATCGCCATGTTTCTGAGTGAGGACACCTGCTGCACAACCATCAGCTTCCGTACAGTATAGCTCAAAAGGCTTTTCATAATCGGGTATTCCTAATGCAGGTGCTCTAGTCAGACTATCTTTAAGATTAAAGAACGCTTGCACTGACTCCTCTGTGTGTACGACACGTTCTGGTTTTGAGGAAGAGACTAGCTCCTGCAATGGTAATGCCAGAATAGAAAAACCTGGGAACCAGGATCTACAGTATCCACACATCCCCAAGAAGGTACGGATTTGCTTCTGGCTCTGCGGCAGAGTCATGTGTTGTATGGCCTCAATTCTGTTGGTTGTCAAGTGTCTTAGCCCCTGGGTGAGACAGTGTCCTAAGTATATAACCTTAGTCTGACATGGCTGTCCTTTACCACCTTGTGCCCTGTTTGCAAGAGATGGAGTAACAGCAATTTAGTATCATGTAAACATGACATAAAAGAATCAGAGCACAACAACAAATTGTCCACATATTGAATCATAACAGACCCATTGCTTGGTTGAAAGGATTGTAAACAGTCATGTAAGGCAGTACCTCGGCCATCTCTAGCGTATGCTTAGCACCCATGTTGAACAATACCCTTTATGCGGACCACAGATAACACCGCAATACTCTGTCCCTTCCAGCAAACACTTTCAACCCTTTGCTACAAACAATCTACCACTAGAGATATTTACCAGCCTGTGGACGTATTTGCTACAAGCCGCATCCACTCGCTTCCTCTCGTACTAAGCGAGGACCACTAACACAGAAATATCAATGCGGACTAAATGGCTATCAGCTCCTCAATACCCTTGACTCTGCAGCAAATCTGTTGAGTTTATTACAACTGGCAGCATCCGTTAAAGTCAATTACCAGCCTTACCAACGTAATTCCTCCCCGCTGCTCTCCAAATGTCACAATCACGGCCTTCCTTATCGTGCGGTACGATCGCAACGCTTAAAGATATTAGTTATCAGTAAATGTTGCGATTACTATTGGGCACACGCCGCAAAAACTTGCTCTGTTTACGCCACCAGTATACCTGCCTTGTATACCGTACACCAGTTGGGCACCTGCCTCGTCAGACAGCAACTGACACTCTATTCAACAATAGATCAAACCTTAGTGTATTTAAGTCACCAAATCACATGACATACACCTTTTCTGCGCAGAAAATCAAATTCCCAACAATAATAATAACGTTTCAAAGGCTTTACCAAGTGATTATACTATGCATGTATAACAAACTATCAAACGATTGTTTAAACACGTGGCAAATCTACTGGATGTACACATACGCTAGGCAGGAAGTACACATACGCTAAGCAATGCAATACATTTAAAACACAAAATGACAATAAAAAGAAACAGTTTTCTCTCTTGTCCCTAGATTCAAGTTAGCGCTCCTTAGATTATGCAAAAACGGACATTCGGTTTCACAACACAGAATGATAAACAGGTTCTGAACACATTGCGTTCTTACCCGTATATGACGCGTCTCCACCCTTTGCTGGGGAACTGAAATCCGTTGGTCTTGCGTATCCTCCAGTATCGTAACTTCCGCCACGAGCCCCCAAATTGTTATGCACGTTTTGTCGCTATCCAATAACGATTGTCGAATCTCGATTTGTGTTTCCAAAGCACAAAGTAATTTATTATTCAAAAGTAGCAGAATAATTCAAGTGAAATAAAATAAGTACAGCCTTTACTTATCGCAGGCGCCCTGGATCCAGTGAACAGTCATTCATGTCTGAAGTCTGTGGTCAAAGAAGACTGGTCACTAGATCAAGAGCTCCTGCTTATATGCAGTCAGAAATACAGTAAAACAATGCAGATGATGTGGCTTGCTTTTATTGGTCCAGGTTTCAGGAAGGTCCAGGATGTTGCAGATCATAGGCCAGTTCAAACCAAAATATCCAAAGTTGGGGGTCATCTCTCCAGGGAATGTGCTCTGACTTTCCTGCAAAGAATCCAATTTCAAATAGTCTATTAGCATTTTATAGTCAGTATCGCTTTAAACAATTATTCCCTGACATCGCTAACTAGAGTATGCAATGTGCGATCTCTTTGGCGAAAGAACCGGACAACTGCTGATGAATAGGGGATTAAAATGATAATGATCGTGTTGCAGCTGGATATGCCCTTCCACGCCGTAGCGTGCTCTACGCATATTTTCAGACAAAGACATCCAAGTTTGCTCGATATTAATTGAATTGACTTTATCCAATTTGATGACTTCGACAGCTGGATGGAGCAATGATGTAGCTGAATGGTAAAGCGTAGGCTATTGTGAAAAATAGTGATGTGGAAAGAGATAGAGCGTACACTTTTGTGACCAATGGTGTAGCGGAGAAGGAATGGAGCGTAAGTTCTTAGAACTAGCGGTACAGTGGAGAAAGATGGAGCGTTAGCTCTTGTGGTCAGTGGTATAGCTGAGAAGGAATGGAGCGTAAGCTCTTTAGCCAGTGGCACAGCGGAGATAGATGGAGCGTAAGCTCTTTAGCCAGCGGCACAGCGAAGACAGATGGAGCGTAAGCTCTTTATCCAGCGGAGACAGATGGAGTATAAGCTCTTTAGTCAGCGGCACAGCAGAGATGGATGGAGCGTAAGCTCTTTAGCCAGCGGCACAGCGGAGATGGATGGAGCTTAAGCTCTTTAGCCAGCGCCACAGAAGAGACAGGAAGCTCTGAAGACCAAATGGAACACGCAGGGAGCAGTTTTCTTACCTGTTTTGCTTCGTTGTTGAGTGCGAGGGCGTCTTGTAGACTTTATCCGGTCTACCTTGTTGTTTGGAACACACTGTGCGTTCCAAAAGCCGAACTTCCTGTTTTGGCTCAGCATGTGGAACGCATCGTTGAGTATGCATTCCACAAGCTGAGCCGAAACAGGAAGTTCAGCTTTTGGAACGCACAGTGCATTCTAAACAACAAGGAAGACCAGATAAAGTCTACAAGACGCCCTCGTACAACAAGCTGGGTGTTTGCAGGCAGAATTGCTTCTCTTTCAGGGACGAATAGGTGGAGTGTGATGTTTTCACTGCTTCTGATAGGCAGTGGTGATCCGAGTACAGGGAGGGGTTTCTGGAGAACTGGAAAACCTCCCTGCATGCGCGCCTGTCACCCCTATCGCACAGCCCTAGTTACGGCTCTGTAATGAGATAAAGGTTACATTTTCAGGGCAGACCTTGCTGTACAGGGAGACCCACAGTAATTTCCTCTCTGGAAAAGTCTTGAATTTTGTACCAGATCTGAGCTTGGGGAGATCAGGTATTGTCCCATACTTTTAATAGGACACATTTTGTGTCTCCTTGTTGCACTTTGGTGCACTTCCAGGTGCTTTTGAGAAAGATATTAAGAAGCTTCACAACCAGAACACTGTCACCTGTAAAATAAACAATCTCCATGTAACCACATTTTAATGATTAATATAAGCCATAAATAATAAATCCAGCAGTTTTAGGAGAAAAAATGAGATTGAAAGGAGTGGCACTAAGGGGTAGGAGGTTGGACTTTGGAGATACGCAAAGGCGTGCATCCAGGCTGTAGAGGCATTCTTGAGAGTGGACATTGATGTGCGCTGGGTGGGAATTTAACTTAGTGGGAAAAGAAGGTTTAGTCAAATCACATTCCTTGCAATTATTTGCTGACCACACTACGGAAACTCTAAATTGGTTCTGGTTGCACCTGGACCTTGCATTCACTTTAAAACATTTTTACATCTTCTCTCTCATATTCTTCATTATAGTTAAACAATCCTCATGTGTTCTGTACAATTGTCCACCTGCCTATTAATAATGTTGGTTTTCAACTGAATAATCTTCCAAAGCTTAAAGTTCACGTTGTTTAAGAACAAGGGGCCTGATGCAATGTTACAATGCAAGGGGTGCAAACTAGTTTTCTGTTTTGTTAAATACTGACTGTTTTTTCATGTAGCACACAAATACCTGATAGCTTAGTTGTACATTGAAATATAAAGTTGATATTTGTGTGCTACATGAAAAAACAGTCAGTATTTAACTTATGTACAAAACAGAAAACTAGTTTGCACCCCTTGCATTGTAACATGGTTTTGTCCAGGAGACTGAAATAAGATACCTCTTCATTTAAGATCCTTAATGAATCAGGCCCAAGGACAAGAGATCTTACAGGCACACTTAGCTCATTATGTAATGTGTCCCTTTAAATCACAATGCCTCTATGCAGAATGCTGCTCACCCACGTGAAATTTGTCAATGCGCAGAATAAAATAGACCAATGAAAGAAGAAGGGAAACAACCAGATGTATATCCACAACTTAAAACAGCAGTATAATACAAAAATAATATTAAATAAAAACATGGAGTTACCCAAAAAGTAAAATAATATTTGTATATTTGTTCCCAAGGTTATTAGAAAGTTATATTTATTAAAGTATATAAGACCAAATAAAACACACTTATAATATTTTTCCAAAAAATGATATTTCGAATCAAATTACTTTCAAGGAAGTTGATATTGTTTAAGTACCAGCACCTATATCGTAACTGAAGATCCTCATAGCATAAGATGATAGTGCTATAACACATTTCTTTTGTTACAATGCTGTCTATGGGCCTGATTCATTAAGGATCTTAAATGAAGAGTATCCTTATTTCAGTCTCCTGGACAAAACCATGTTACAATGGAAGGGGTGCAAATGTGTGTTCTGTTTTGCACATAAGTTAAATACTGACTGTTTTTTCATGTAGCACACAAATACTTGATAGCTTATTTGTACACTAAAATTTAAAGTTGATATGTGTGTGTTACATGAAAAAACAGTCAGTATTTATCTAATGTGCAAAACAGAACACTCATTTGCACCCCTTCCATTGTAGCATGGTTTTGTCCAGGAGACTGAAATAAGGATCCTCTTTATTTAAGATCCTTAATGAATCAGGCCCTATGTCACAGGAGTCCAGATAGAAAAGTGACTCCGTATAGACTGTACCGATCACAGTGACTTCCAACAAAAAGGGATTTGAATATTTTATTCCTATTATCTGGCAGACTAAAAATGAAATAAGTTATTTTTAGTATATCAAATATCCATTTTTTAAGTGTACATCTGCAGTTAGGATACCATTTATAAGGTGGTCATAATTACCACTGCATACATAGAATAGCATTTTCAGGTTTCCACTTTAGTGTCCAAATGATCCAGAAATGGTTCCTCTGTTGTACTATAAAGTATAATACGCCATTGTCACTTCTAGGAAAATCATGTCCCAATGTAGTAAGGCATTTGCTGATTCAGGGAAAAATATATATCCAAGCCTGACGCATTTCTTTGGCAAAATTCCAGTTTAATCAGAGGAAAGTGTTCCGAACACTACATCATGAAACAATCTTTTTTAAATCAAGTTTTATTGTAGAGTTTAGACAAAAGACATAGTATGATGAAATAAAACAAATTAAACAAAAAACAAAACACGATAAAGCCGTACAGCATAAATAGTTATAATATGTAGGTGAGTTTGATTCAAGCAGAACAGATGGATACATAGATGTATATAATTATCCATATATATATATATATATAGATAAAATATATACAGAGAGAGGACACTTTAAAAATTTGACATCAGCTCTCATTATGAAGGAGTGGTTAGAACTAATTTAGAATTGTATAGAGCGGGTATTCAATAGCTATAGTCATGTTGCATAGACTAATGAGTGGAAGGGTGAAAGGATAACTTTACGCTTATCCATATTTTGTAAAAAAAAGTCCTAGTGGAAAAGAATTAAAGGAAATGTGTAATTAAGCATTTATATTATATATATATATATATATATATATATATATATATATATATAAATATATATACATACATAGAGGACATTTATAAAACTTGCCTTTATTCCCCTTTGAAGGTGCAGTTAGATTTTAATAAAGCACAATGCACAGAGTAAAGAGGATGAGGATGATAATTCAGAGGAATCGAGTTTAAATAAGATCTAGTTCAGACCTGTTTAGTTCGTATTTTGAGGAATACCAGGGAGACCATATGTTTTCATATTTGTGTCTTGCATGAATTTCCGTATACATATTCCTTTCATCATTCATGGTGTCATTCACAAGTGCTTTCTATTTCTGTAAATCAGGGGCATCCGTTGCCATCCATGCGCGGACTATAATAACCTTGGCTAGGGTTGTGAGGGTAAAGATATATTGACAACGAGTTTTAGAGAAACTATCATCCAAGGAAATACCAAATGAACATATCTTTGGAGTAAAAGGAGATACCCCGTCCACCGTATTACAAACACATGCCCATACCTTGGTCCAGAAACCGTTTACTTTTGGGCATTGCCAAAGCAAGTGCCAGAAGGTGCAATCCGTTGACCCACACTTCGGGTATTCAGAGTCATGTTTTCTCCCAATTTCAACCAGTGAGCATGGAGTATGATAGACCCTATGTAATATGTATAAATTAATTTGTTGATAGTGAATACATGACGTGGCTTTTTTCAAACTTTTTAGGATATGGGACCATCATTCTTCCTCTGACAACACTCCTACCTTAAGTTCTCATTTTGCTTTAAGGGGTAATGATAATTTAGTTCTGTATACACAGTGAAGATAATTATACGCCCACCCATATTTTGTAACAAAGTTCTAATGGGTGAAATTTGAAGTGTGGGAGGACAGCCAGCAAATTGCGATTGAACAGCATGTCTGAGCTGTAAGTTACGGTAAAATGCAGTGTGTGGTAAACCAAAGTCTTGCCTGAATTAAGCGAAAGATTTAAATACCCCATAGATGACCTATTGCAGACACCCCATATTTGCTTAAAAATATATTATTACTTACCGTCTGGTCTGGATAAATGATCTGACTTTGGACAGTATAAAGCCGGATGGCCAGGATTTCAGGGAGTATCTTCACATCCATCCCGAACAATGAGATTGGGCGATAGGAATCAGGATATATGAGTTCCTTGCCAGATTTCAGTAAAACTACACTTAATTCTTCAGACATTGATGAGGAAATGGTATTATATTTTAGTAATCTATTATAGAGAGTTAGAAGTTAGAAAAGAGATTTTAATTTTTTTTTACAGTTCAATTGGAATGCCATCCACTCCCAGGGCCGTGTGATTGGGAAGGAGGTGATTGCCAACTCCACCTCCTCTGCTGTGAGAGGGGCACACAGGAGGGCAACACCCTCAATAGACAGCCTAGGAAGGTGGATGGAGTCCAGATATGTATTAAGTTGCACCTCTGAATAATATACCTTGGATTCATAAATCGCACTATAGTAATTTAGAAAGGTGTTAGCAATACCCGTTCCCGTAAAATGTTTTACATGGATGTGATTAAAGATAGTGATGACTACCTTATTTACTCCCTCCTCCCGAGCCAGGCAAGCCATATAACTATTACCCATGTTTGCTCGAGTGTATTGGGAATGTCTAGTAAATAATAGCCGCCTCTTAGCCTTATCCCACCACTCACTTTGTGCACTCAACCATCCAATCCTATTCTCAATTGTACAGGAAAGCAAGTATTTAGATTCAAGATTCTTGCACTGTTATTCCAATTCTAACTCCCTAAGTCTATTAGAATTTTTAGTGTCCGCTATTTTTTTTATAAGCGTACCCCGCATGAATGCTTTGAAGGTATCCCATAGAAGTGTTGGATTGCCAATATCATTATCCCCAAAATATCCCTCCCATAAGAATATAAGTTCTGAACCAATCGCCATTGGCTCCAACAAAGCCGGATGTAGCTTTCAGAAATGTATACCCTTTTCTGTGACAATGTCAAGTTGAGCTATTACAGGAGAATGGTCAGAAATGCCTCTTGACAAGTATTCTATTGTGGACACTGAGGACAACAACTAGAGGCTAAAAGGATGAAATCTATTTGAGAGAATAAGTCGTTGATTGACAGGAAAATTGCTGTTTATCTGGGCAACACAATCTCCAAGCATCTACAAGTCCCATCTCATTAAGGAGCCTAGAAAAAGCTGTAGGTTTTGATGGTAATCGTTCAGAAGCCTCCCTCCACCTGTAGAGGGTAGGATTGAGGATATAATTAAAATTGCCCATACATACAACTGGTGTGTCAAGAGATTGAGCCATGAAGGACGCTGCTTATCCAAGCACCTTGGCATTATATGGGGATGGGATGTAGACAGCAAGTATTATAATTTGGGAGGATTCGATCACAGCCAGCAAAAATACAATTCTACCATAGTGGTCTAACTGTAAGTAATCTGATGTGAAGCAAGTTTTTTAATGAGAAGAGAAACTCCTCTACTTGCATAGGCAGCAGTCACTGACTCTCTGCTGGCCAGCGCGCAGGAAGGAGGTGCTGCTGCTCAGGTGTAACAGGTAAGTGTCTGTGTGTGTGTAATAGTGTCTGTGTGGGTATGCAGCACTGGAGGGCTCAACGGACTTTGGCACCTTTTTTGAAACATCTTTGGGACATTTTCTTTGAGGTATTTTTTATACATCCATCCATACTGTTCATGTTAATATCGCTGGGATTGTATTTTATGACTCTATAGCTCCCTTTTTTGTGTACTCTACTTGAGGTTTTTCTTTTATTATTTTTTTATATATTTTTTATTTTTATTTTTATATTTCTTTTTTGTAACCTATTCCATGGATTACTTTTGAAACATTTATTGATTGCATATTTTTTCTGCTGGACATTTGGGATCTATCCACTTTCCCTTTTTCCTATTTAGTTCATTTATAAACCCCTTTGTTTGGTTTCAATATAGAGAGTACAGATTGACACATTTATATATTCATTCACGTTTATTGCTATACTTTATTAGCATTTTTATTGTGGTGAGCATTGAGATCAGATATTTTTACCACTTTCTAGCGCCGTGTGTCACTATTGTTTATTTTTAGTGTGTGTCTGTGTGCCTAATAGTACAGTGTTTCTGTGGCTAATAGTACAGTGTGTCTGTGTGGCTAATAGTATAGTGTGTCTGTGTGGCTAATAGTATAGTGTGTCTGTGTGGCTAATAGTACAGTGTGTGTGGCTAATAGTATAGTGTGTCTGTGTGGCTAATAGTACAGTGTGTCTGTGTGGCTAATAGTATAGTGTGTCTGTGTGGCTAATAGTACAGTGTGGCTGATAGTACATAGTGCAGTGTGGCTAATAGTACATAGTACAGCGTGGCTAATAGTACAGCGTGGCTAATAGTACAGTGTGTCTGTGTGGCTAATAGCGTGTCTGTGTGGCTTATAGTGTGCGTATTTTAAATGTAGCTTGTGTGTGTGTGTGTATGCGCGCAGTTTTTTAATATAATATGTGAGGGAAGGGAGGATCTTAATATAGTGTGGGAGGTAGGCTATTTAATGGTAGAGTGTAGGTGGGGGCTAATTATTTAAGGTGAGGTGAAGGAACCTTTAATTTAATGCTGGGGTGGTTTAGGGCTATCAGTTGAATATGGGGCTGATTTTGGGGAGGAGGGCTATTTATTAAATGTGAATATGAACTATTTATTGCCGGGGATGGTTTTGGAAAATGACTATATTTTAGAGATGGTCACTGACCCCCGTGTTTTGGTTTTGGATTCGGTTTTGGATCTGGATTACCGTCGTGTTTTGGTTTTGGTTTTGGTTTTGCAAAACCGCCATTGCGTGTTTTGGTTTTGGTTTTGGTTTTGTTTGGTTTTGTTTTGCTATTTTTTGGGAAAATCCATGTTTTTGGGCCTAAATTAACCCAATTTAGTGCTCCAACTGTTTTAGAGACAAGTAATCTAATTGTCGAGGTAATAAATCATCCAAAAAAACAGTTTAATTCTTCGTTGGTAGGCCTATTCTACACACAAAACAGATTGTCTTCCTCTCCATCTATGCATATTGGCAATGCAGCCATCGTCTTTGAATGTATATTACACCCTACACTTATAGTTAAATATGTAAAGAAATGGAAAAAGCCAGTTTGGTTTCTGTCTCTCAAGGCCCCCCTCCACTTGTATAAAATACCAAAAAATTCAGCCATTATAGACTGTACAATATTAATTGACATGGAGAAAGCCAGTTTGGTTTCTGTCTCTCTAGGCCCCCCTCCACTTGTATAAAATACTAAAAAATTCAGCCATTATAGACTGTACAATATTAATTGACATGGAGAAAGACAGTTTGGGGTCACTCTGTCTCTCTAGGCCCCCCTCCACTTGTATAAAATACCAAAAAATTCAGCCATTATAGACTGTACAATATTAATTGACATGGAAAAAGCCAGTTTGGTTTCTGTCTCTCTAGGCCCCCCTCCACTTGTATAAAATACCCAAAAATTCAGCCATTATAGACTGTACAATATTATGAAAAATGGACAAAGCCAGTTTAGGGTCACTCTGTCTATGACACCCTACCCTTAAGGATAAATTGCCCTAACAGCAGCCTTTCAAGATGGTATGTGATATGGAAATGCCACAAGTCCCTTTCCTCTTTGGGGGTAGATTGCACCCTACACTTACATAGAAAGTTTTAAAAAGATGTTATCGGCATCATCTTCAGCTTAATCCTCACCCTCATCAGTGTGTACGTCATCATCACAGACTATCAATTCATCGCCGCTTGAATCCGCCATTAGAGAACAGTCAGTGCTTGGATGTCTTGGATGGTGAAGGCCTTCCTCGTGGAAGATGTAGTTCATTTTTATAAACATAATTTTCTCCACATTTTTGGGAAGTAACCTTCTACGGCGATCACTGACTAAGTTCCCTGCTGTGCTGAACACTCGTTCAGAGTACACACTGGAGGGTGGGCAGCTTAGGTATTGCAAAGCAAGTTTGTACATGGGTTTCCAAATGGCCTGCTTTTCTTCCCAGTAAGGAAAGGGACTGTCTGACATTTCCATATCAACTACCTCTTGAAAGTAATCCTCCACCATCCTTTGCATGTTTATACTCATATTGGATGGAGTTATGGGCAAAGTGACACATTTTTTTGAAAAATCCTTCAAACCAGCCCAGATGTTAAATTGTTCTGGTCTGCCCCCTGTGTCTTCCCTGCTTCTTTTTTGGAAATTAAATTTTTTACGAGCAA
The DNA here is from genome assembly GCF_038048845.1 of Mixophyes fleayi. Taxonomy (NCBI): domain Eukaryota; kingdom Metazoa; phylum Chordata; class Amphibia; order Anura; family Limnodynastidae; genus Mixophyes; species Mixophyes fleayi. Next base: position 433,500,332 of record NC_134402.1, on the reverse strand, counting down.
CAGCTTGAGAAAGTGAAGGAGGACACGTCGTCAAGCCGAGGCCCAGTTCAGCGGCCAACTTGCTGAGCAATAGCTCCTTGCAAAAGTTCACATCTCGCTCATTTACAAGTAAAGACTCAATGTAGGTTTTAAACCTTGGATCAAGCACAGTGGCCAAAACGTACTGATCCGAGTTCAAGATCTTAATAACTCGAGGATCATTGTGAAGCGAATTAAGTACTTGATCGACAAGGCCAACATACTTTGCTGAATTGCTTGCTTTCAGCTCCTCCTTCATTTTCTCAAGCTGCTTTTCCAATAGTCTAATTAAAGGAATGACTTGGCTCAAACTAGCAGAGTCAGCACTGACCTCACATGTCACAACTTCAAATGGTTTCAGCACCTTGCACAGCACTGAAAGGATTCCCCACTGTGCAAGAGTGAAATACATCCCCCCTCCTTTCCCAATGTCATGACTTGTGCAATATGCTTGGATGGCTTTGCGCTGTTCCTCCATCCTCTGAAGCATGTACAGGGTGGAATTCCACCGAGTTACCACCTCTTGCTTAAGTTGGTGGCAGGGCAAGTTAAACTGCTCTTGGAGCTGCTGTAATCTCCTACATGCTGTGGCTGAATGCCTGAAATGGCCTGAAATTTTACGGGCCACCAAAAGCATCTCCTGCACCTCACGGTTATTTCGTAGGAAGCTCTGCACCACCAAGTTGATGGTGTGAGCAAAACAGGGAATATGTTGGAAATCACCCAGCTGTAATGCTCGCACTATATTGTTGGCGTTATCTGAAATGACATACCCTGGGGAGAGTCCGAGTGGTATAAGCCATGCATCAATCACATCTCTCAGTTTGCGTAACAAATTGTCAGCCGTATGCCTGTTAGTGAAGCCGGTGATACAAAGAGTGGCCTGCCTGTGACAAATGTTACGTAGTGGTGTACATGCTGCTGCTGTTCCTGCTGGTGAAGGTGAATGACCAACCCAGTGGGCTGTCACAGTCATATAGTCTTTGGTTTGGCCACTTCCACTTGTCCACATATCTGTGGTTAAGTGAACAGTGGGCAGAATGGCATTTTTCAGCGCAATCTCTACATTTTTACACACTTTTTGGTATAGTTGTGGAATAGCTTTACGGGAGAAATGGTGTCGCGATGGAATTCTGTAACGCGGACACAAAACCTCAATTAACTGTGAAAAACCAGCTGCGTTTATTGTGGAGATTGGACGCAGATCTAACACTAACATTGCAGCCATGGCGTCTGTGATTCGCTTGGCGACTGGGTGACTGCTGTCATATTTGCTTCCCCTCGCAAATGATTGTTTCACAGTTAATTGCTGAAATGTAGGACTGCTCATTTTATTCACCTGCCTCTGGGATGACGATTCACCCCCAGCAGCAGCAGGACTAACGCTTTCTTCAGAGGAATCAATAATAGTGCCGGAGTCATCCAGCCTTAAGTGGGATGCCGGGCTAACTCCGAGCGCTACTGAGGATATTGATGAGGATGGTGTGGTGGGTGTATTTTGTAGCCGTCGGTATGTCGGTGAGCGTAGGGTCTTAGCTGATGAGGGAGTGCTTGTATTCTTTTGGGAAGAACTTTCAGCTTTTCCCAACACTTTGCCATGAACTCTCGTTAAATGGCGTAACATAGACGAGGTTCCAAGATGGTTAAGGTCCCTCCCTCGACTGACTGTGGCTTCACATACACTACAAATGGCTATACAATTGTTGTCTGGATTTGGGTAGAAATAATTCCACACATAAGAAGTGGATTTTTTTGTTTTATGCCCAGGCATGACAATGGCCTTTTTCTTGTCACGTGCCAGAACTGCTGCCACTGGTGCAGGACTTACACAAACAACCTCATCCTCATCAACATCCTCATTAGCGCGCTCGTCGCCTACACAAATCTCCCCCTCATCCTCTTCTAATTCCAAAGTGGCATCCTCAATTTGGGTATCACCGGCTACACTCGGGCTATTAAGGCACACATCAGAAGAATGCTCACGATTAGACATCCCACTGTTGGATGGACTCTCCACAGGGATTGTTGTCATTTGTGAATCAGAGCAAATATTCTCCTGTAATGCCTCACTGTTATCTTGCAGCTCGGCTTTGACGCGTAACAGTAGTTGTGCACCAATTGTAGGCTGGGTAACTTTTTGGGATCTGCCACTAATAGCCAAAGGTGAAGGCCTCATTCTCTCTTTGCCACTGCGTGTGTAGAATGGCATGCTTGCAATTTTTTTTTTATCGTCACTTAACTTTTGCTCAGTTACACTTCTTTTTCGCTTCAATACAGTAATTTTTTTTTTGGTTTTTGTTTTTTGCACTAATTTGAAAACACTCTGTTGTTTGACATCGCCTTGGCCAGGTGACGTACTGGGAACACTAACATCAGGACTGGTGACAGAACCTGGTTGCTCATTTAGATCATATGTGGACTGCTTTGAATCCATTCTGAGCGCAAACCACTGGGGAGTGCTAAAAATGATTTAGTAGATTCTGCTGACAGTTATGACTTTTGACAGCCAGAAATATTAATGCACAATTAGGGAGGACACCCCAAAAGCACTGAGGAGTGCTAAAAATTATTTAGTAGATACTGCTGACAGAAATGACTTTTGACAGCCAGAAATATTAATGCACAATTAGGGAGGACACCCCAAAAGCACTGAGGAGTGCTAAAAATTATTTAGTAGATTCTGCTGACAGTTATGACTTTTGACAGCCAGAAATATTAATGCACAATTAGGGAGGACACCCCAAAAGCACTGAGGAGTGCTAAAAATTATTTAGTAGATACTGCTGACAGAAATGACTTTTGACTAGGGATGAGCGCGCTCGGATTTCTGAAATCCGAGCCCACCCGAACGTTGCGGATCCGAGTCGGATCCGAGACAGATCCGGGTATTGGCGCCAAATTCAAAAGTGAAACTGAGGCTCTGACTCATAATCCCGTTGTCGGATCTCGCGATACTCGGATCCTATAAATTCCCCGCTAGTCGCCGCCATCTTCACTCGGGCATTGATCAGGGTAGAGGGAGGGTGTGTTAGGTGGTCCTCTGTGCTGTTTAGTTCTGTGCTGTTTAGTTCTGTGCTGTTTAGTTCTGTGCTGTGCTGTGCTGTTTAGTGCTGTGCTGTGCTGTGCTGTGCTGTGCTGTGCTGTGCTGTGCTGTGTTCTGCAGTATCAGTCCAGTGGTGCTGTGTGCTGTGCTCTGTCCTTCTGAGGTCAGTGGTGCTGCTGGGTCCTGTGCTGTGTCCTGTTCAGTCCAGTGGTGCTGTGTCCTGTGCTCTGTGCTTCTAAGGGCATAGTTATTTCCCCAATATTCCCCTGTGTTTAAAAAAATAAAAAAAAGTTTTTTAAAAAAATACCAAAAACTACTTTAATATTTTTTAATTACCACAAAATTTTCACAACCAATCCTGCAGTATAAGCCCATTGGTACTGCAATATTACCAAGTTCACACATTCAGCAGTAAAAGTCCAGTGGTACTGCAATATTACAAAGTTTACACATTCTGCAGTATCAGTCCAGTGGTGCTGTGTCCTGTGCTCTGTCCTGCTGAGTTCCGTAGTGCTGCTGGGTCCTGTGCCGTGTCCTGTTCAGTCCAGTGGTGCTGTGTCCTGTGCTCTGTGCTTCTAAGGGCATAGTTATTTCCCCATTATTCCCAAGTTTTTAAAAAATAAAAAAAAAGTAAAAAATAATAAAAAATTTTAAAAAAAAAAATATATAATAATTATAACCAAATTTGCAAAACCAATCCAGCATTATAAGTCCATTGGTACTGCAATATTACCAAGTTCACACATTCTGCAGTATCAGTCCAGTGGTGCTGTGTCCTGTGCTCTGTCCTGCTGAGTTCCGTAGTGCTGCTGGGTCCTGTGCCGTGTCCTGTTCAGTCCAGTGGTGCTGTGTCCTGTGCTCTGTGCTTCTAAGGGCATAGTTATTTCCCCACTATTCCCAAGTTTTTTAAAAATAAAAAAAAAGTAAAAAAAAAAAATAAAAAAAAAAATAAAAAAATATATAATAATTATAACCAAATTTGCAAAACCAATCCAGCAGTATAAGTCCATTGGTACTGCAATATTACCAAGTTCACACATTCTGCAGTATCTTGTGCTACATATAATGGAGACCAAAAATTTGGAGGATAAAGTAGGGAAAGATCAAGACCCACTTCCTCCTAATGCTGAAGCTGCTGCCACTAGTCATGACATAGACGATGAAATGCCATCAACGTCGTCTTCCAAGCCCGATGCCCAATCTCGTAGTACCGGGCATGTAAAATCCAAAAAGCCCAAGTTAAGAAAAAGTAGCAAAAAGAGAAACTTAAAATCATCTGAGGAGAAACGTAAAGTTGCCAATATGCCATTTACGACACGGAGTGGCAAGGAACGGCTTAGGCCCTGGCCCGTGTTCATGACTAGTGGTTCAGCTTCACCCACGGATCTTAGCCCTCCTCCTCCTCCCCCCCCCTACAAAAAATTGAAGAGAGTTATGCTGTCAGCAACAAAACAGCAAACAACTCTGCCTTCTAAAGAGAAATTATCACAAATCCCCAAGGCGAGTCCAAGGGTGTTGGTGGTTGTCAAGCCTGACCTTCCCATCACTGTACGGGAAGAGGTGGCTCGGGAGGAGGCTATTGATGATGTAGCTGGCGCTGTGGAGGAACTTGATGATGAGGATGGTGATGTGGTTATTGTAAATGAGGCACCAGGGGGGGAAACAGCTGATGTCCATGGGATGAAAAAGCCCATCGTCATGCCTGGTCAGAAGACCAAAAAATGCACCTCTTCGGTCTGGAGTTATTTTTATCCAAATCCAGACAACCAATGTATGGCAATATGTAGCTTATGTAAAGCTCAAATAAGCAGGGGTAAGGATCTTGCCCACCTAGGAACATCCTCCCTTATACGTCACCTGAATAACCTTCATAGTTCAGTGGTTAGTTCAGGAACTGGGGCTAGGACCCTCATCGGTACAGGGACACCTAAATCCCGTGGTCCAGTTGGATACACACCAGCAACACCCTCCTCGTCAACTTCCTCCACAATCTCCATCAGATTCAGTCCTGCAGCCCAAGTCACCAGCCAGACTGAGTCCTCCTCAATACGGGATTCATCCGAGGAATCCTGCAGCGGTACGCCTACTACTGCCACTGCTGCTGTTGCTGCTGTTAGTCGGTCATCTTCCCAGAGGGGAAGTCGTAAGACCGCTAAGTCTTTCACCAAACAATTGACCGTCCAACAGTCGTTTGCCATGACCACCAAATACGATAGTAGTCACCCTATTGCAAAGCGTATAACTGCGGCTGTAACTGCAATGTTGGTGTTAGACGTGCGCCCGGTGTCCGCCATCAGTGGAGTGGGATTTAGAGGGTTGATGGAGGTATTGTGTCCCCGGTACCAAATCCCCTCGAGATTCCACTTCACTAGGCAGGCGATACCAAAAATGTACAGAGAAGTACGATCAAGTGTCCTCAGTGCTCTTAAAAATGCGGTTGTACCCACTGTCCACTTAACCACGGACATGTGGACAAGTGGTTCTGGGCAAACGAAGGACTATATGACTGTGACAGCCCACTGGGTAGATGCATCCCCTTCCGCAGCAACAGCAACAGCTGCATCAGTAGCAGCATCTACAAAATGGCTGCTCATGCAAAGGCAGGCAACATTGTGCATTACAGGCTTTAATAAGAGGCACAACGCTGACAACATATTAGAGAAAATGAGGGAAATTATCTCCCAGTGGCTTACCCCACTTAGACTCTCATGGGGATTTGTGGTGTCAGACAATGCCAGTAACATTGTGCGGGCATTAAATATGGGCAATTTCCAGCACGTCCCATGTTTTGCCCACACCATTAATTTGGTGGTGCAGCATTACCTCAAGAGTGACAGGGGTGTGCAGGAGATGCTTGCGGTGGCCCGCAAAATTGCTGGACACTTTCGGCATTCAGCCAGTGCCTACCGCAGACTAGAGGCACATCAAAAAAGCTTGAACCTGCCCTGCCATCACCTCAAACAAGAGGTTGTGACGCGCTGGAACTCCACCCTCTATATGCTGCAGAGGATGGAGGAGCAGCAAAAGGCCATTCAGGCCTACACAGCCACCTACGACATAGGCAAAGGAGTGGGGATGCGCCTGAGTCAAGCGCAGTGGAGACTGATTTCCGTGTTGTGCAAGGTTCTGCAGCCATTTGAACTTGCCACACGAGAAGTCAGTTCCGACACTGCCAGCTTGAGTCAGGTCATTCCCCTGATCAGGCTGTTGCAGAAGCAGCTGGAGAAAGTGAGGGAGGAGCTGGTAAGCCATTGCGATTACAGCAAGCATGTAGCTCTTGTGGATGTAGCCCTTCGTACGCTTTGCCAGGATCCGAGGGTGGTCACTCTTTTAAAGTCAGAGGAATACATTCTGGCCACCGTGCTCGATCCTCGGTTTAAAGCGTATGTTGTGTCTCTGTTTCCGGCGGACACAAATCTACAGCGGTGCAAAGACCTGCTGGTCAGGAGATTGTCCTCTGAAGAGGACCGTGACATGCCAACAGCTCCACCCTCATTTTCTTCCACATCTATGGCTGCGAGGAAAAAGCTCAGTTTTCCCAAAAGAGGCACTGGCGGGGATGCTGATAACATCTGGTCCGGACTGAAGGACCAGCCAACCATTGCAGACATGTCTACTCTCGCTGCATTGGATGCTGTGACAATAGAAAAAATTGTGGATGATTACTTTGCTGACACCATCCAAGTAGACATGTCAGACAGTCCATATTGTTACTGGCAGGAAAAAAAGGCAGTTTGGAAGCCCCTGTACAAACTGGCTCTATTTTACCTGAGTTGTCCCCCCTCCAGTGTGTACTCGGAAAGAGTTTTTAGTGCAGCGGGGAACCTGGTCAGTGAGCGGCGAAGGAGGTTGCTTCCTCACAACGTTGAAAAAATGATGTTTATAAAAATGAATAATCAATTCCTCAATGAAGTACAGCACTGCCCTCCAGATACTACAGAGGGACCTGTGGTTGTGGAGTCCAGCGGGGACGAATTGATAATGTGTGATGAGGAGGAAGTACACACTGTAGGGGGAGAGGAATCAGAGGTTGAGGATGAGGACGACATCTTGCCTCAGTAGAGCCTGTTTAGTCTGTACAGGGAGAGATGAATAGCTTTTTTGGTGTGGGGGCCCAAACAAACCAATCATTTCAGTCAAAGTTGTTTGGTAGGCCCTGTCGCTGAAATGATTGGTTTGTTAAAGTGTGCATGTCCTATTTCAACAACAGACCTCTCAACTGCAGCTCATCCCTCCTCTGCGGGGATAATGTCTCCTGTGCTCTGACACGTCACTCTGTGTACTCTCAGCCTCAGGATCTGACACTACAGCTACCATGCCTCTTGTAGCAGCCCTCACTCCAGGGCCTCTTCCATGTGCAGTGTCCCCCTCTCTCTTGGGTTCACTATAGTGGCATGGAGTTCTCCCCCTCATCCAGGGCACACATTCCTTGCCCTGGCTCAGTCACCACGCTCAGACTTCCAGGCAATGCTGGGGGAGCCTGGGAGCTTCCACCCCAGGTCCCCAGCTACAACTCTCCTCTCCTGTGTCTTCTCTCTCTTTCTGACACTTTAAAGATCGTGCCTTTAAATGAAAAAGTCAGTCTTCATTGCACGACTATGTGCAAGTGCAACAGGGACATTTTTTTGGGTTTACAAAGTCAAACAATAACACTACGACCCTGTCTGTCTGGGGTCTGTCAATGACGAATTGTCTGGAGCATGTTTTGAGGAGGTATTGTGGCCCCGGTATCAAATTGGGTACTGGGGCCACCCCACTATGCAGTCCAGATACTTGTTTGGTGGAATTCCGACACGTGGAGGGTTTTTTAATTATATTGTGGCCTCGGTACCAAATTGTGTACCGGGGCCACCACACTACGCAGTCAAGATACTTGTTTGGTGGAATTCAGACCAGTTGAGGGTTTTATTATTATATTGTGTGGACCACTCTATCTATACCACACTACAACTCTATACCACTCTATTTCCTACTTTAATTCTATTTAATTCTATTTCCTACTTTAATTCTATTACTAATTAATTAACATAAAGAGGAACAAAAAAAACCAATTTTACCAAAAGTATAATATGACTTAGACTTACAAACACTACACTTGAAAGATCGTGCCTTTAAATGAAAAAGTAAGTCTTCATTGCACGACTATGTGCAACAGGGACAGTTTTTTTCTTTACAAAGTCAACTAATAACACTTGGACCCTGTCTGTCTTTAACATACTTGATGGGATCTCAATGACGAATTGTCTGTAGCATGTTTGGAGGAGGTATTGTGGCCCCGGTATCAAGTTGGGTACCGGGGCCACCCCACTACGCAGTCCAGATACTTGTTTGGTGGAATTCTGACACGTGGAGGGTGTATTTATTTTATTGTGGCCCCGGTATCAAATTGGGTACCGGGGCCACCCCACTACGCAGTCCAGATACTTGTTTGGTGGAATTCTGACACGTGGAGGGTGTATTTATTTTATTGTGGCCCCAGTATCAAATTGGGTACCGGGGCCACCCCACTACGCAGTCCAGATACTTGTTTGGTGGAATTCTGACACGTGGAGGGTGTATTTATTTTATTGTGGCCCCGGTATCAAATTGGGTACCGGGGCCACCCCACTACGCAGTCCAGATACTTGTTTGGTGGAATTCTGACACGTGGAGGGTGTATTTATTTTATTGTGGCCCCGGTATCAAATTGGGTACCGGGGCCACCCCACTACGCAGTCCAGATACTTGTTTGGTGGAATTCTGACACGTGGAGGGTTTTTTAATTATATTGTGGCCTCGGTACCAAATTGTGTACCGGGGCCACCACACTACGCAGTCAAGATAGATAGATGCGTATCATAGATAAAGTACATTCAGTGGTGTGGGGCAAATTGAAAAATATTCAAAATGCACTGACATTATCAAAAACAAGAGGTTGTCACACGCTAAAACTCCAACATGTATATGATGGAGAGGATGGAGGAGCAGCCGTATGTGTAGTGTAATGCAGACCTGTTGAAGGTTTTTTATATATTTTATTGTGGTGCCCAGTGCCCACTCCTCTAGGCAGTCCAGGTACATTTATTGGTGCGATTCATAAAAGTTCAGGGTTTTTAATATATTGTGGTGACCCACTCCTCTACGCAGTCCAGGTACATTTATTGGTGCGAATCATAAAAGTTCAGGGTTTTTAATATATCTTGTGGTGACCCACTCCTCTACGCAGTCCAGGTACATTTATTGGTGCGAATCAAACAAGTTGATGGTTTTCTTATTATATATATTGTGGTGACCCACTCCTCTACGCAGTCCAGGTACATTTATTGGTGCGATTCATAAAAGTTCAGGGTTTTTAATATATTGTGGTGACCCACTCCTCTACGCAGTCCAGGTACATTTATTGGTGCGAATCAAACAAGTTGATGGTTTTCTTATTATATATATTGTGGTGACCCACTCCTCTACGCAGTCCAGGTACATTTATTGGTGCGAATCAAACAAGTTGATGGTTTTCTTATTATATATATTGTGGTGACCCACTCCTCTACGCAGTCCAGGTACATTTATTGGTGCGATTCATAAAAGTTCAGGGTTTTTAATATATTGTGGTGACCCACTCCTCTACGCAGTCCAGGTACATTTATTGGTGCGAATCAAACAAGTTGATGGTTTTCTTATTATATATATTGTGGTGACCCACTCCTCTATGCAGTCCAGGTACATTTATTGGTGCGAATCAAACAAGTTGATGGTTTTCTTATTATATATATTGTGGTGACCCACTCCTCTACGCAGTCCAGGTACATTTATTGGTGCGATTCATAAAAGTTCAGGGTTTTTAATATATTGTGGTGACCCACTCCTCTACGCAGTCCAGGTACAATTATTGGTGCGAATCATAAAAGTTCAGGGTTTTTAAGATATTGTGGTGACCCACTCCTCTACGCAGTCCAGGTACAATTATTGGTGCGAATCATAAAAGTTCAGGGTTTTTAAGATATTGTGGTGACCCACTCCTCTACGCAGTCCAGGTACAATTATTGGTGCGAATCATAAAAGTTCAGGGTTTTTAAGATATTGTGGTGACCCACTCCTCTACGCAGTCCAGGTACAATTATTGGTGCGAATCATAAAAGTTCAGGGTTTTTAAGATATATTGTGGTGACCCACTCCTCTACGCAGTCCAGAAAGATACCTTTTTGCAACGTTTTGGACTAATAACTATATTGTGAGGTGTTCAGAATACACTGTAAATTAGTGGAAATGCTTGTTATTGAATGTTATTGAGGTTAATAATAGCCTAGGAGTGAAAATAAGCCCAAAAACTTGATTTTTAAACTTTTTATGTTTTTTTCAAAAAAAATCCGAATCCAATACCTTAAATCCGAACCGAGACCTTTCGTCAAGTGTTTTGCGAGACAAATCCGAACCTCAAAAATAACGAAAATCCGGATCCAAAACACAAAACACGAGACCTCAAAAGTCGCCGGTGCACATCCCTACTTTTGACAGCCAGAAATATTAATGCACAATTAGGGAGGACACCCCAAAAGCACTGAGGAGTGCTAAAAATTATTTAGTAGATACTGCTGACAGATATGACTTTTGACAGCCAGAAATATTAATGCACAATTAGGGAGGACACCCCAAAAGCACTGAGGAGTGCTAAAAATTATTTAGTAGATTCTGCTGACAGTTATGACTTTTGACAGCCAGAAATATTAATGCACAATTATGGAGGACACCCCAAAAGCACTGAGGAGTGCTAAAAATTATTTAGTAGATACTGCTGACAGATATGACTTTTGACAGCCAGAAATATTAATGCACAATTAGGGAGGACACCCCAAAAGCACTGAGGAGTGCTACAAATTATTTAGTAGATACTGCTGACAGATATGACTTTTGACAGCCAGAAATATTAATGCACAATTAGGGAGGACACCCCAAAAGCACTGAGGTGTGCTACAAATTATTTAGTAGATACTGCTGACAGATATGACTTTTGACAGCCAGAAATATTAATGCACAATTATGGGGGACACCCCAAAAGCGCTGGGGAGTGCCAAATATGAAGAAAAAATAATAAACCTCTATCCTCCTCTCTGCACTAGCGATTTTGGCTAGAGCAATTGCAAGAACAATATTGTATTCTCTGTCCCTGCTCTAATTAGCCTATGACTACACCCTGCTCTCTCCCTCTGTCAAATGGCGATGGATTGCTGTGGAGGCGTGTATTTATAAAGTTGAAGTATCGCGAGAACCGAGTCCCGAGATCCGACGACGTCACAATGACGTTCGGCCTTGATTTGGATTCGGAATGGGCGGGAGAGTACCGAGCTGCTCAGCTCGGTACTCGGATACCCAAAGTTCGGGTTGGTTCGGTTCTCGAAGAACCGGACCCGCCCATCTCTACTATGTTTATTAAACTTTAGTGCTATTTAATTTATTGCTGGGACTGTTTGGAGGGAGGGAAATATGTTTTGAGTAAATGGGTATACTGTTAATTTAATGTTGGGGCTGTTTGGAGGGAAATAGGTCTACTTATTAAATGTGAATATTATTATCGTGGGGACTGGAGGGAGGCCTAATTATAAAACGTGAGTGCTATTGTTTTAACACCGGGGCTGGTTGGAGTTTTCTAAATCTCATGTACCCATTTTCTTTTCAAAATAGGGCATCCATTATTGCAGGATCAAGACAAGAATGAACTGAGCTAAAGAAACCAGCTACGACAAGTGGTGAAAGTGACCAAGAAAGGTAGGAGAGAGCAGGACAGTCTGCCAACTGTCCTGAATCTGGTGGGGCAGTCCTGAATATTATGTCACTTTCTCACTTAGTCAGGATTTGGTCCGACTGCAAGGACAGTTGGGAGGTATGTCCCGCTTCACAACGTACTGCTTGTGAAGGCAGAGCTGTGTGTTTCTAAAGGTAGAGCCTGTATATTTGTCTAAAATGATAACCTTGTTACATAATAGGGGCTATGATGTCTTATATACCCTGAGCCTTAATCCAGCTCTTATTAGGGGAAGGGAACTGATAGCTGTTCCCAGTTCCAGCACAGGACACAGACTGCAGAGCAAGCAGAGGAGCTCTAAGTATCACAAGATTTTGTAATCTCGTGAGACAAAGAGCTTCCCTGCTCACTCTACAGGAATTTCCCACCCTTATGGATGTCAGTAGCTCCAGAAGCATAGATAAGTACAGTGAGCTGGGGGTGTCATAATGTGCCTTGGGATATGGCATGATGTGGCTGGGAGGGCGTGATAAATGTAATTTTTATTATAGTGGATGTATCAATGCCCCATGTTGGCCACACCTACAACACAATGTGGTCACGCCCTTTTCGACGCCAACGCTGCACGGCGGCACATGGTTTCTTTCTGGCTGGAACTGAGGTGGGCCTGTGTACTGTAAATGCCCATGGCTGATTTTTAGTCCCAGTCCAGCCCTGGTTGGGAGGTATGTCTCGCTTTACACTGTACTGCTAGTGAAGACAGAGCTGTGTGCACCGAACAGTAGTGCACAAAGTTTTGCCTGTGTATTCATCTAAAAGGATTCTAAAATGACAACCCCCCCCTGTCTTAAGTGCCCCAGGCCCCCTGAGCTTTAATCCAGTTCTGGTGATACTTTAGTGGTTCCTGCATTGATCCCAATGCCTGCCTGCTACCTTGCACTGGTCCCACTCTCAGATCACTTTGTTGAACATATGGCCAGCCCCCATTACACTGACAATATTATTAATCCAGCTTCTTTGCACTTACTGTATCACCAGAAAACCCTTGGAATATCTCTCCCCTTCCCTTATGCCACTGTCTGCCAACCCTCCCTGCACTGTTATTTCAAACCAACGCCAATCACTGGGCACATTTAGGGCTCATGCACAATTATTGCAAAATAAGTGTTTTGTTGCATTATGGCAAGAATTTCAACTTTGTGATGCACCTGGAAAGCCATTTATTATAAGGATAATTTGAAATGCATGTTTTGGAACGCACAGTACACACACACACACTCTTATTAGAGAGATATTTGACTGGTAGTTTGCATCTCAGGTCGTCAGGGAAAGATACAACAGTGAGGTCTTCATATGCTGCTCTGACAGACTGATCAAATGCTATAAAATGCATAGCGAGGAAGTACTCATCTTATCACACAATACAATTACTAAACATATTATATAACCAAATAACGACACGAACACCAAATTAACGTTGGAATAAGAATATAAATTTATTAAATTGAATGTTTAACTTAACCTCCTAAGGACTGGATGGCGGACGAGAGCATGGCAGTCAGCAACAGCAAAACCAATAACGGTGGAAAGGTCAGACCATATTACCAGAAACCCCGGATGATACCTTATCTATTGGCCGGTGCTAAAACTATCTAAACGGCAAAATCACACTCCCTCTTAACTGCAGGTATTAACCTGTAGATACCAGACCGGACGAGGGTCCTCCTCACAGGTGGACCAACCATCTGTTTACACGAACTGAGGGGGTGATAACCTATCACCATCATCATCATTTATTTATATAGCCTATGCCAAGATGAACACAGCACCATATGCAAACCTACTAACTGCAATGCTCTCCTACCTCAAACTAGAAAATAAATTGAAAGCTCCTATTCACATACACACGCGGGAGGGTGGAATCCGAATGCAGGAACAGGAAGAGAACTTCATGAGACAGCATTTATGAAGATCAACCAGAACCCTCCTCTCTGTCTTTATTGGCTGCTATTCCTTCTTCTGCAACCAAATTGAATGGTGAGTACTACTATCACTTACTCGCATGATTTTAACTGCGTTCTGGCTAAATGTCTCACTTCACTTGTGCCAACAAGTTTCATAATAGTTAAACTTAAACTTATTAACTAAAGTCAGAAATGTTTCTATGCAGGGAATATTGGAAGGATGTGTTAATAGGCAACTAAACAAGTTGGAACACAGAGGTATAAACCAGTCTCAGATAATGCAAAAGGATTCATGTATTTTTATAGCACAGGACTGTTAGCTTTTTCCCTGCATTGCTTTAGAGATGACCCACTGTGTATTAAGTCATCACATCTAGGTTTTCTTAAATGTTACCACAGGAAACTTTCAGTACTTCTGAATCCCGCCTACTTTTGTGCTGGCCCCACCTACATTTGATTTGGTCCCACCCACATGAGGCCACTTCAATAATTTTTTCCAGGGCCATTTTAAGTTCCCGATCCGCCCCTGCATAGAGGACATAACATTCAGGATATTCATATGAAAGTGAAATAAAAATATACCATTTGAAAAAGTCTGTCTTCTTCCTTTTAAATGCTGACTTTTACCCCCTTATCGCCCGTTTAATGGCTGTATCTGGTTTGTCTCAATTCCCTTAAAACATTTCTCTCTGATAAAGATAAATTATTCCTTCTGTGGATTGTAGATGTGTCAGAAACAGTCTCTAGATCATCTTGTACTAATTTATGAATTGTTTCAATAAAATTTCCTTTCATACATGGATTAATAGTGGAATTATTTCTACAATGTCTGGGTTGATATGAATCCATTCCCTGAGAATCAATAGATTTAATACTATTGGGAGCACTAGCTTTATGACTCCTAAAAGCTGCTTCGTTTTTTTTTTAAATAATAATATTTTTTAATGGTAAGATTTCTTACAAACTTACTTATAAATGGTATTATTATTATTAGTAGTAGTAGTAGTAGTAGTATATGTCAGCATATTCCATTTACAAGTGGGAACACACATAGTAATAAAAGAGACTGGGTATTAACAGGAGTACAAAAAGGTAAGAGGGCCCTGCTAACAAGATTACAATGTACAGGACAGTAGTAGTTTCATACATGAGGTAAAGTGCCACATATTGCATATTGGCCCAGTAGTATTGCAATGGGGTAAGAAGTGCTTTGTGGGACTATGTGTTCTAATCACACAGCAATGTTGGTCTGGGGCTCAGAGTATGTTTGAGCATAGAATGAGAACACATGTAAACTTTGTGTGAAGTGTGTACAAGGATGATAGTCAGGTAGAGTAGCCTAGGGTAGTTAGGAGGGTTAGACGGGCAGGAATGAATCAATATTAATCTTGGGTGTAATAGAAAAAACACTTACTTAAAAAATAATGATGTGTCTTGTTAAGCTGCAGATTGCTTAGATTAAAAGGCCTACATGGATAGTTATTTTAGCATTATTTTTGAGGGAATGTATAAGGTGCCGTCTCTGCACTGACACTAGAGACAGGAGATCGTCGCCCGTGCTCTGCCGACAGACGCACCCTATTGCCTTGCAACCGGACGCTTTCTTGTTTCTCCTGCACGATGTGCGTGCGCATGCGCAGTAGACAGCGCGTCACATTGTTAGGCATTGGGACGCTTGCACTCACCTGTCGGCATTCAGCGTCTCTGATCGCTGAGGTTCTTTCACCCAATTAGGGTTCTTCTTGTCGCTTAAATAGAAGCCTCTGGTACCACTAGGGTGTCAGAGTATTGGTTTACTACCTTGCTCCAGCACTTAACTGTGGTTCCTGTATCCTACATACCTCGGTTCTAACTCATCTTGGTTTTGACTACTATTCTTCTGGTTAGCGTTCTGATGCCTTATTGCTCACTTGGTTCTGATTCCTGGCTTGTCCTGACAATTCTCTGGATCCTCCCTGTGTACTGTTCTGCTTGGTTAGTTCTGACCTGGATTGTTCAACTACGTCTGACTACTCCCATTACTATGCCGGAGACTGTCTCAGAGATCTATGACCTGCATATCCCTTGTAGCAAATCCCGAACTCCCTTGCGGGGGACCCTTGTGAATACCGGGGGTACGTAAGACTACATGCCTCCCTGTTCAGTTGTGCCAATGCAGGCTAGTGGCCACCTCTGCAAATTCCGTGACAGTATACTCTGGCCAAAGATGAGTGGTCAGGATGAACCCTCAGCCCGAGAGCTTCTGCTCCATTTAGCCCAGAGGGTGGATCAGTAAGAGACCAACCAGGCTCAGCTCCTACAGTGTCTCCAGGGGGTGTATATCTTTTAGACACCCTTCAGGGGTCTCTTCCGGCAAGCGAAACAGAATTAACAGTAACTGTATCTACTGCCGCTACTACTTCCACAGTCAGCAGCCCAAGGTTTACGTATTCCACCATCAGATCACCTACGGGATTCCGGTGTGATCACTTTGCAAAAAGAACTGTGGTTATATGGACTTTCACTTTGTTCATTTTTTTGCCTGATTGTGTATTGCATTTTATTTGTTATTCATTTGATCCTTGTTCCCTAGATCTTTGAGTACAATTTAGTGCTGATTGTTTTGGATTTTTTTTATATACAAACATTAATTAGGAAAAGTATTTCCTTGGCTATTCAGTTTTCCTATAAAGGAGGAATACTAAACTTGGATTGATCAGATATTTTACTCAATCATTTAGGTCCTTTGAACTATTAACTGTTTAATAAAAATGCTGATTGCTCTTCTGTGAGTAAATAATCAAGATAAGGTGACAGAAAGCATCTGAAGTACTGTATGTCTGTTTACCTAATCAAAATACAATAACCCCTAGTTGGCATACACACCTTGACAAACAATCACAAGTGACCACTGGTTGCAGAATATTATATGTCATGGAGTGATTCTTCTGATTTGCAAACTTGACACCAGACATGTCCCATATCAGGTACCAATAATACACTTACAAGGTCGTCTGTCAGACCACAGGTGGCACAATGAGTGCTCATGTTGCCTCTGGTTGTCCTTTGCAAACACACCCTTTTTTCCTATAAATAAAAAACACCAAGGGCTAGATTCACTAAGAATCGAGTTTGGCATCGCCACTATTTTCCGGCGGTTTTGGTGGCCAAACGACCGCATTTACTATTAGGCGGTTTAAATGTTCAATGTGAAACTGCTGTCGATGTATGGCGGTATGTAAGCCTCCAACATGACGGTGGTTTTGCTAAAAAAAAACATGGCAGTTTTGCTTTAAAACCCGGTGCTTTCGTTTACTGGCGCAGATCTTAAATAGCCACCTTTTTCCTGGTGTTTTCCGATGTTTGGGGGTTTTTTTGTTTTTATTTTAAAAAGTGCTGTAGCAAATATGAGAAAGGTATGATTACATTTCTTTGTGGATTATAGCCAGGGCCGGATTAACCCGAGGTCTAACTGGGCTATAGCCCAGGGGCCTCGGGCATCCAGGGGGCCCTTCAAACTCCTCAGCAGCATTATTGATCGGTCGGGGGCGGGGGCGCCCCCGGCCCGATCGATGCTGCTGAGTACTGTCAGTGCAGTCCTCCGTCCCGGCGCGCTGTAGTCTGCTTACTGAGGATATCTCGCGAGAGTTCAAACTCTCGCGAGATCTCCTCAGTAAGGAGCTTACAGCGCGCCGGGACGGAGGACTGCACTGACAGGTAAGTGCTTGGGGGGGTCCTCGCGGGGGGTGGGGGCGGCGGACGGCTCACATTGGGGGCCTCGCGGGGAATGGAGGGCCCCTTAGCCCAGGGGCCTCCATTCCCTTAATCCGGCCCTGATTATAGCTGGATGTCCTAGAGACAGGCTCACCTAAAGGTGTAATAGTTAATACCACTCTACCCTCTTGCAACTTTTTTCTACATGCACCATAATACATTTTTCATTTTTAAAAATGTATTTTAAAAAAACAACCCAAGAATATAGGGTAACTGTGGATTGCTTAGAACAGTATATCACTAGCATTCTCAGGCCGGTCCTATATGTGTACTAGTCATGATCATAGAGAATGTTAAATGACCTGTAGGTGAGTAAAAAAAGTTTTTTGACCAGTGTAAAAAAAAAAAAAATTACATGTGACCTTAAATATACTTATCATTATAATTTCTCTGCAGGAACATCCTCATTTTAAGTAGGGATGTGCACCGGCCACTTTTGGTGTCTCGTGTTTTGTGTTTTGGATTCGGATTTGCTTGAGGTTTTGGGTTTGGATTTGTTTCACAAAACACCTGACGAAAGGTTTTGGTTCGGATTTAAGGTTTTGGATTCGGATTTATTTTGAAAAAAACATAAAAAGTGTTAAAATCAAGTTTTTGGGTTTATTTTCACTCCTACGCTATTATTAACCTCAATAACATTCAATAACAATCATTTCCGATAATTCCCAGTCTATTCTGCAGAATCAGTGAACTTTGTAATATTACAGTACCAATGGACTTATACTGCAGGATTGTTTTTGGATATTTTTTTTTCATTTCTTTTTTTTATAATTTTTTTTTTTTTATATAATTTTTCGTGCTGTGCCCTTCTAAGGGCATTGTTATTTCCCCAGCACAGCACAGCACGAGATATAGCAGGACAGAGGACCACCTAACACAACCTCCCTCTACCCTGATCAATGCCCGAGTGAAGATGGCAGTGGCTAGCAGGGAATTTATAGGATCCGAGTATCGAGAGATCCGACAGCGGGATTATGACTCAGAGCCTCGGTTTCAGTTTTGCAATTGGCGGGAATACCCGAATCTGTCTCGGATCCGGCTCGGATCGGCAACGTTCGGGTGGGCTCGGATTTCAGATATCCGAGCCCGCTCATCTCGAATTTTAAACAGGTCTTCTGGATCAGTCACAGATGTCGTCTCCTGCAGAGCCAGAGGAAGACAAATTAGAAGTGGTTGATGTACCCATGTCTAGCCGCCAGTAATACCCCACTGCCACTGTGGAAGAGTCACAGCAACAGCCAACTCCACCTCCTTAACGTGATACAGGCCGAGAAATGGCCCAATCTTTAGCCAATTTCCAGGTCCAACAACCCTATTTTTTGGAGACCCAAACGAGACACATGTCTTAATTTATAGGTCATTTGAGGCGTGGCTACCGCACTAATACAGAAAATTACATTGCTTTAAATAGGGATGCAGCTGCTCTAGAGCAATCAAATTTGAGCCTGATTCAAATGACAGGTGTTGTGGAGGCATTACACACCACTGTAATAGAGGTAAATGCCAACGTGGGATGGCAGCACCAATTCACTATGAGATCACATCAAGGTTATCTGTGCAATTTCATTTGGAGAAACAAGTCTGGTTAGTACGCTTGCTCGGTCTGTAGAAAGGCGAGGTCTCCGCACCAGGGGTGGCCGAGGAAGAGGAGAGAGTGCCTCCAGAAATGCGTATGTACCTAAAAAAAGGCGCAAGTAACACAATTTATAGTCCTAAATTTAAATATAATTTAAGTTACTGGTTTGCAAGTCATGCAATGTACCTTGCTTGTGGGTCAGTTATATACCTTTTACTTATGTTTGGTGAACCCTTCATCCTTCACCAATATACAGTGGAGCACGCAGGGGGGGTTTCTGAGTCTCTAGAAACCCCCCCCCCCTGCGCTAACTAAGTGGCTACTGTCCTATACAGCAGCCGCGGCACTGTCAAAGAAGCGTCCGCGGCGGTGCTGTATTGTATACAGCACCGCCGCAGACGCTTCTTAGACAGCGTCGCGGCTGCTGTATAGGACAGCGCTGGCGAAAGGGAGCTGCTGCGCATGCGCAGCAGCTCTCTCTCGTTTGTTTTTTTGGGGATTTTTTTTGGATCGGCGGGGGGGAAACCCCCCCCCCGACAATCCTCCGTGCGCCGCTGATATACTGTGCACATTGTTGCGCTTGATTATGCAATAATCAGTTATACTTTATCTTACATAGCACAATAAATGTATTTACTATTCAATTGGAAAAAAAAATTCTGCTACTGAAACAACACTGGTATACTGGGTTTTAAAAACTTGTAGAAATTGCTGTAAACACATTCACAGTTGTAGTTCACTGACCACTCTATATTCAAGGTTGCACTTGAGGGGTACACAATACCCTCTTGTGCAAAAAATACAAATTCTACAAAATAGAAATAAAAAAACAAAAAATAGTGCATTGGCCACACATCAAACAAAATGTAATAAAAATTAGTGTTTTTAATATTAATAACTTACATGTAAAGTACGGTTAAGGCCAAAAGTATTAAGAATGATACTATTAGTTTTCACACAGTTTGCTGCTTCAGTGGTTTTAGACCTTTTTGTCAGATATTGCTATGGTATACTGAAGTAAAATTACCAGCATTTCATAAGTGTCAAAGGCTATAATTGACAACTACATTAAGTTTATGCAAAGAGTCAATATTTGCAGTGTTGACCTTTCTTTTTGAAGACCTCTGCAGTTCACCCTGGCATGCTGTCCATTAACTTCTGGGCCACATACTGACTGATGGCTGCCCATTCTTGCCTAATCAATACTTGGAGTTTGTCAGAATTTGTGAGTTTTTGTTTGTCCACCCGCTTTTTGAGAATTGACCACAAGTTCTCAATAGGATTAAGGTCTGGGGAGTTACTTGGTAATATACACAAAATTTTGATGCTTTGATCTCCAAGCCACTTAGTTATCACTTTTGCCTTAAGGCAAGGGGCTCCATCATGCTGGAAAAGACATTGTTCGTCACCAAACTGTTCTTGGATGGGTGGGAAAAGTTGCTCTTGGAGGATGTTTTGGTACCATTCTTTATTCATGGCTGTGTTCTTAGGCAAAATTGTGAGTGAGCCCACTCCCTTGGCTGAGAAGCAATCCCACACATTAATGGTCTCAGTAGGCTTTACTGTTGGCATGACACAGGACTGATGGTAGCGCTCACCTTTCCTTCTCCGGACAAGTGTTTTTTCAGATGCCCCAAACAATCTGAAAGGGGATTAATCAGGAAAAATTACTTTACCCCAGTCCTCAACAGTCCAATCCTTCTACTTTTGCAAAATATCTGTCTGTCCCTGATGTTTTTCCTGGAAAGAAGTGGCTTCTTAGCTGGCCTTTGTCACTCACCGGACTGTGAGTGCCATTTCTCCTGTGTTCAGGAACCGTGGCCGTCCGCCATCCTGAGGGTCTGCGCATAAGCAGCCCTTATGAAACCTTCAGTACCTGTTGCTTTTAATTAATTGGATGATCAGGCAACCCTCCCTATTTAAACCACCTGTGATCATTACCTAGTTGCCTGATCTTGGAGTCTCATTCCCCATGAGCCTCTGAAGGTGTTCCTGTGTTTCCTCGTGTATTCAGCTCCAGCTGATTCCTGTCTACTACGATTGTGGTTTCCAGACCACTTCAACTCTCCTGTGTTCATCGTGTCTGCACTCAGCTGATTCCTATCTGCTACTGCTGCCGGATTCCAGACCGCCTCAACTCTCCTGTGTTCAGCGTGTCAGCTCTCCACTGATTCCTATCTGCTACTGCTGCCGGATTCCAGACCGTCTCTACTCTCCTGTGTTCAGCGTGTCTCCCCTCCGCTGCCTTCGCTACTACTGCCGGATTCCAGACCGCCTCTACTCTCCTGTGTTCAGCGTGTCAGCTCTCCACTGATTCCTATCTGCTACTGCTGCCGGATTCCAGACCGTCTCTACTCTCCTGTGTTCAGCGTGTCTCCCCTCCACTGCCTTCGCTACTACTGCCGGATTCCAGACCGCCTCTACTCTCCTGTGTTCAGCGTGTCTCCCCTCCGCTGCCTCCGCTACTACTGCCGGATACCAGACAGCCACAACTC
Organism: Mixophyes fleayi; assembly: GCF_038048845.1. NCBI lineage: Eukaryota > Metazoa > Chordata > Amphibia > Anura > Limnodynastidae > Mixophyes > Mixophyes fleayi. The sequence continues at coordinate 433,478,767 of NC_134402.1, read as the reverse complement.
TCCCGTGGTCATCATGTTTCCAGTTTTACTTACTACTGCTTCCTGAATATTGCTCCTTTGATTACCGATTACCTTTCGTGCGCTGCACCAACCTGATTACCGCTTCCATCCTCCAGTGGTCTCTCCTCCTGCGGGCGTTCAGCCGTTCAGGTATCCCTGCACTTCTCCTTGACAGCCTGCTCTCCTGAACTGCGGTATGCATACTTTCCATTGACTTTGCTATTGTATTGCATATCCATCTGGACTGTGTTGTGGTCATCTCCGGAGTCTTCCAGCTACTGAAGCTATTGTTACTATTGACTTTGTTTCCTATTACCTGGATCTCTATAATGACTTTGTATACTTCAAGCAGAGCTTGTCAGTTATTATTGTATTGTGGTTATCATTGTGGGATCAAGTTCCGTGTGCCGCCCGTGTATCCTCTGTATTCCATTCATCTCCTCGTGCCCCTCCTCATATATATATAGCAGTGGTACAACTTGCTGAACGCAGACCACTGACTCCTATTTCCCATTGGCACCAGTTTCAAGTATCCTCTCACATAAGCAGTGGTACAACTTGCTGTACGCAGACCACTGACTTCCCTGTTACCTACTTGCACCTGGAACCCATTCCTTCACTATAGACAGTGGTACAACTTTCTATACACAGACCACTGACTTTCACTACCTCCTCTCTACTCCTGGACATTCCTCCTCACTATAGCAGTGGTACAACTTGCTGTACGCAGACCACTGACTCTCCTCACGTTTACTTGTCCATCTGGTTCCTCATGTTCATACATCTAAGTCATTACCAGTTGCTGCTAGTCATAGACTTTCCTTGAGCATTCTCTCACCATCTGCTGATTCTCCTGTTCCGTTGTCACCCTGCTACCAGAGGACCATAGTACCAGCTATATTACTCTGGTAAGAACATCATCTGGTGATATCCTGGGCAAAGACTCCTAGTGCCCGTGACAGCCTTCTTCACACCAGGCCATCCTCCAAAAGTCTTTGCCTCACTGTGCGTGCAGATGCACTCACACCTGCCTGCTGCTATTCCTGAGCAAGCTTTGCACTGGTGGTGACCTGATCCCGCAGCTGAATCAACTTTAGGTGATGGTCCTGGCACTTGCTGAATGTACTTGGGCGCCCTGAAGCCTTCTTCACAACTATTGATCCTTTCTCCTTGAAGTTCTTGATGATCCGATAAATGGTTGATTTAGGTGCCATCTTACTAGCAGTAATATCCCTGCCTGTGAAGCCCTTTTTGTGCAAAGCAACGATGACTGCACGTGTTTCCTTGCAGATAACCATGGTTAACAGCGGAAGAACAATTATTTCAAGCACCACCCTCCTTTTAAAGCTTACACTCTGTTATTCTAACTCAATCAGCATGACAGTGTGATCTCCAGCCCTGTCCTCGTCAACACTCTCTCCTTTGTTAATGAGAGAATCACTGACCTGATGTCGTATGGTCCTTTTGTGGCAGGGCTGAAATGCAATGGAAATGTTGTTTTTGGAATAAAGTTTATTGTCATGACAAAGAGGGACTTTTACATTAATTGCAATTCACCTGATCACTCTTCATGACATTCTGGAGTATATGCAAATTGCCATCATAAAAACTGGGGCAGCAGACTGTGAAAAATAATATTTGTGTCATTCTCCAAACTTTTGGCCATGACTGTAGTTGGCAGTCAGACTCTCTCTAATCTGCCTCCCGCCCTCTGTACTCTACACATCACCAGATGGAACATGGACCCTACTTGTCCACTTTTTACTGCAATAATATATGGGCTAAATTGTTGCAAAGCCGGATTATGCAGCAGACCGCAAACCAGCACAATATCAGACACCTTTTCAGGGCTAGATTTACTAAAAGGCGGTTTGCTCAAACCACCTCTTTTTGGCTATTTTTCCAACGGTATTTAAATCGACGTATATACTAAAGCACAAACCTCCGGTACAATGGCCAGAATTGACATTCAAACGGCCAAAATTAAAGAGGTGGTTGTGAATGGTGAGATTGATCAAACAGCATACTCTTTCAGCTATTTTGACATTTAGAACATAAGAAGAAGCAACATTAACATTTAAATTATTTGGGCAATCATTATATTTTAATTAAAGCTATTAAACACTATTATAGCATTATATTATGTGGGAAATGTGAATATATAATATTATTAACTAATTGTTAATGGTGGATATAATTATTTATGTTGCAGAATTTGTCATTACATAGTGCCCGAATAATATAATAATTAAATAATTTTGTCCCCTTAATCTAAGGGGAAAAAAAATTCTCCTCATAAGTTTATTGATTAAGTCCCAATTTCAATGGTGCTTTCACTTATGTTCTGAATAGCAAAATCGTTCAAACAGCATGTTTGAGCCATTAAGCCATTCTGAAGCAGGTATTAAGATTGTCTTTTGGATGGTGGTGTTGATGTCAGTTTAGCTTTTTTAATCCGCCATACCTCGTTATTCATTTTAAATTAAAGCCTCAAACTGCCCTATAGTAAATGCGGTGGTTTGGACCACTAAACCGCCGGCAATGGGTGGTGATTTTAAACTGCCACCAAACTAGATTCTTTGTAAATCTAGCCACAAATGTGAGTTTAGATTGTAAGCTCCCACAAGCAGCAAGGGCTCTCTTCCCTCACGTCCCCCTCTTCTTATTACTTAAGCCACCAGCTCACTTGTGTCTTGCCTTCTATCCTCTACCAGTGGCTTTGATCCTGTTTGCTGCGCCCACACTACTGGGTACAGATTCAGATTGTGCTAACCTGCTCCCCCAACTCTAGTCACTGTAATGGACTATTTCCATCAAGCACTTTATTTCCTGCTGGTTTGGCTATTTGTTTGCTGTGTATTCTATTGTTTTGTCTTTTTGTAGTGCACTGTTTATGCGTTTATTGTAATGCCTTGTATTGTTTTACTATATTAGACCTTATATAGACCTTTTTTGGTGTCTTAAAAAAAACAATAGTAATGATAATAATGATAATAATAATAATAATAATAATAATAATAATAAAATATACAGCAATAATAATAATGGTAATAATAATTAATAATAATATGGGTTACTGATCTTGGAGATACTGGTATAGAGTATAGAAAGCTCCATTCTACTTTTAAGTATTCTTTTAAAAAATGTTATACAGAAACCTGAAGAACCAACATTCACAAACACTATTTTTCATTACAAGCAACATAAATGCATTTAGGTGGATAGCATATTTTTATTCCATTTTTTTTATTTCGATAGAAGGCACCCATGGTGTGGACGAGTTTTCTGCCACAACATGTCTAGAGTCTAGATGGGTCTTATTAAATTGGCTGCTACCTGGAGTTGATGTTATTGTTTACCAGTTAGTGGAGAAAGTGCCTGGATTTACCAACTAGTGACCGTATATTTCCAGTTCAATTTTAACAGCAAGACTCCTAATAACCTGTCAAAATGATTTGACATATTACAACCATGATGTGGCTCCTCTAGCTGTTTTTATGCTCAAGTTCAGCATTAAGCAGAATTTGTTGCTGGTTCTACTGGTCTATGGTGGCTTCACGTGTCTTCCTCATTTCGTCTGTGGTTGACTTTGCAATCACCGTTGAGGACTTAACAATATCTGATGCAGCATTCAGTCATGCGGTTTTCTTCTTCAAAACAAGGCAAAAAATTCTCTCATGGCTTTACTGAACAGCTGATATGACTGTGTAGAAACAAATTAATCATGCAAAATTAAACTAACTATCTAACACATACTTACAAACTTTGGCAAGTTGGCCTCTGGGGGAAGTGGGCACATGGGGGAGGGGTTCAGCAAAAAAATATCATTAGACCTCTCCCCTATCTGATCATCACCATTGCTAGCCTATTACAGCCAGGGGTGGGGCCACAATGACGCGTGAATCGCGTCATAAGTCCCGCCTCCGCCACTTATCTATCATGACTAGCTGGAAACCGGGAGGCTGACCTTACCTGGTGGACTCCCAGAAATCCAAGAGTCTCCTGGATATTTCGGAAGAGTAGGCAACTATGGTCTAACATCATCTAAACTTAACACAATGAAAGTGTGGCATATACACATACGCAAACTTATTATGGAAAAACTTGTTGTGGATTAAATTTGCTGTGCTAGGGGTATTTGCACGCTAATGCTGTTTATTGAGATCATGGCTCTGCCATGGCGTCTGCAAACTGTTTTGTACATTAGCTACGTATTTTATTTGTATTTATTTTTTCTCAAGGAGCTACTAACACAACTGAGAAACATAGATCAAGGAACGCTGATGTTAAAATGAATATTTCAAAATCCTAAGCAGTTGTGGCTATTTATATAATCTGTGTTTTGGTTTTCTTTACAAAACCATCACCGTGTTTTGGTGTTGGTTTTGGTTTGGTTAGCAAAAAATGTAAATTTGATGAAAAATTGTATAATATGTTGAACTGTCATCATCATTAATTACTGTGAGTAGTATTGCTAAAAAAATTGAATAAGAAGTAGAATGTCAGGGGCACTGTGGGAATAACAGGTGTACTTATTAATTCTCTTTAGATTCTGTGCTCAAAATCATATATACAAACCCTTATCCCGAAGCCTACCTAAGCCCCATGCATTCTGCATAATAAATGTATATCTATATCAATTATTTTAAAATTGTAAGTTGTTGCTTAATCAAATGCTTGGTGCTAGTTTAATAGTTTCCAATACTTTGTGCTGTGGAATCTGTGGTGCCTTATAAATAAACGCTGATGATGATAATGGTGACTTCTGCCAGAAATGACCTGTTAAAAACTCAGAAATACAGGGTTGCTGCCTGTTGACACTGAGATGTGAATAGCCAGCCTTCCTTAGCAACAAGTATGAGTTACTCCAATAAGTTGATTTTATTAAAGTAAAATCAGTTTTTGTGACATTACCCTTTTAATTACTTGCATGCATTAATCCTATTATGTCAGCATATAACAAATATTAGCCAATTACACTCCACTAAGGAAAGTTAAGAAATGTGATTTATTATTATTAAAGATTGCATGCAATTGACTACTTGATGGCTAATGTGGTGATGATCCAGCATAATCTCTTACTATACTGTAGAGTTCCTAATTATCTATTAATAGTATTTTCTGTTTCACAAAGCATGACATTGACTGCCCCAATTCCTGGTGCAGGTTATCCTTTACCTCACAGTAACAAATGTTTGAAGATGCAGTGATAAAATTCATTCACACTGTTAACACACAGTTCACACCATTAACAGTTTTCACTTGACGTTTAACGTTTCTTAATGCAGACCCCATATATAAATATGAAGACACAGCAAGGTAATACAATCTCAGGATGGCTTTACCTGTCATTCTCAACGGGTTCCAACTGATGCCTCCACGGCTTCACTGGATCCCTCACCCGTTAGGCTGCTGGTTAATAGGTAAAAAAAATTGTGGTGGAAAGGGGGGGGGGGGGGGGAGGGGGGCTTCGCCGGGACTCCCAGAGCAAATGCGACATGGTATTGATGCATAATGATTGTCACCGCTCAGACTTAATAAATAGACCCCATAGTATGAAACTTTAAAATACAGGTCATTCCCCTATAGCAACACATCAGAAAATAAAAATAGTACAAGCTGAATGTTAGCTAAACTGGCATTGCAAGATTTATAGGGGCCTATTTATCATACACAAATTCTCTGTTAAATCCCCGAAAAACCTCAGTTTTCTGGGATTTACAGCAAAAATCAGATTTATGAATCACAGCATCGCAGTTACTTTGCATCTCTCTTCGTGTTACTGAACAGTCACCATAACAGTGTATGGGCACCGCTCAGTAACGCTATTTACCAATGAACAAAATAAAATTGTTTTTGCTTTTTTCAGTTATTAATGTGCTGATGTAATTGAAAACTTTAACTGCTGAAAGCTCTGTTCTTCAGAGCATTCGGAGAATATTACTATGTTACTCTATTTTTACTTCTTTACTATCTATTAAATATTTTGCTTTTGTTGTTTTAATACAATTTAGTAAAATTATTTTTTATAACATACTTACCAACTTTGAAGATTTGTTTTCCGGGAGCCTGTAATGGGAGGTGGGCGTGACGGGGGCGGGGCTCCAAAATGTGCGTCATTTTGGACCAGCCCCCGTGACGTCATGACGCAAAATGCGTCATTTGACAGCAGGGGGCGGGGCCAAAATGTGTGGCGTTTGGGAGCTAATTCTGCCCACTTCACTAGGAAGTGGGGCACTTCCTAGTGAAGTGGGCAGAATTCAGGAGATTGCCACACTCACCCGGGAGTCTCTCGGACATTCCGGGAGAGTTGGCAAGTATGTTTTATAATAAAATGTGAACTTAGTGCATCCTTCATGGGAGAGAGATTTTTCTTTTCTTCTTTGTGTAATTAAAATGCCTGAAATTCCGGGAGAGTAGGCAAGTACGATTTAATGCTGCATTTTAAGCTTGGTTTTAATTGCATTTCTTTTGTAAGGAAATAAAAAATTAAGACCACTGCATATTTACTGGAGAGTGAAGTTTGTCTCATGAGGTGTTATGTAAAACTATCATTGCTTGCAATTGAAATCTGCAATGCTGCAAAAGTAGGAAATATTGAACATAATTATTAGTATGATTAAATAGTGTCTGTTTGTACTACTTTGCATGACTATTGGAAATCTATGGAGCGATTCAAAGCACGACATGATGACCCTGCCCTAAAATACTTACAATCTTTGCAGGAGAGGACAATTATTTGGATGTGTTTTGGACCATTTCTAAGTTAGAGAGAGTATGCAGTGTGGTAACATGCTCAAGCTTGTGCGATAATTAAATATTAAAAGAGGGTACTCAGCTAATGAACGCATGACTTGTTACATAGAATGCAAGAAGAATACAAAGCAATAACCTACTGAGTGGTTTGTTCAGAAAGAATATATGTCCGTAAACACAGATCCTCTTTACTTTTAAATAACAAACCGTTTGTTTTCAAGTGTAAGATTGGTCTGCATTTCTTTTTAAATGAAAAACATAAATTACAGCAGTTTTACATCTCCTTTGTATTTAATTAAGGGACAGGCGTATTTAAAAAAAAAAAAAGTCAATTTCCTCGAAAACTGTTTTTCTCAGAATAAGCCATACTCAATAGAACACAATGGAATAGTACTCTGATGCATGGATGTATGAGCAAGGGATTCACACCAGGCACTGGGATTCACATTAAAGTAGACAGCAAACCTTAAGGCATAGTTTTCAGTATTTGAATAAAATTTCCAGGGATAAATTGTAGGTGGACATATGCCTCCTCCATGGTACATTTTTTTAAAGACGGAAAACGTATTTTACAAAAGTGCACAATATGTGGACAAACAGACCATATTGTGACAATGGGCCTGATTCATAGCGGAACGCAGTCCGCAACTTGCAACTGACAAAAAAAACAATTGCATGCAAGTGTTGGCAAATACAGTATATGCTGTATTCAGTTGACGATGCGTCTACGGCTGAACGAGTAGCAGATGCGTCCACTTGACAACAGACACACTTCTCAGACAATTGTGAACATGTACAAAAAACATTTATTTTATGTGTTATAAGTGTAATTGCTATTCTGAGTTAGGGATTCAGCAATCCAGTACCAACGCTTTGCCCATTAACGGCACCTCCGACCACTGGGAACCATCCACAGCATCCTTGATCTGAAGGCAAGAGGTCATGGGTACCAGTCCAGGTGTACCAACAAGGGGAACACTAGCAGCGAGAGTTACACTGAGCAGCGACAGTTACACAGCGGTTCTGGATGCCGCAAAGGAGTCCAGTGGTGGCAGGAGCTTAAGCCCCTTCTACTGTGGTTAGAGGGAGCAATTGGGGAAAAAAAAGTGGACGGTGACAAGGCAAGCATAATCGGTCCTCAGCAACACAACAGACAAGATGGCACAGACGTTCCATACTGTCACAGATTTCTTGAATAGTCTAGCTAATATAGCAGGAACAACTGCCCTACATGCATACATTTATATATTTTTTTTTATCTCTGCTTCAATACTCTTGGCGAATCCTAATCTATGGCCAGGCAACTACTAAACTCTCAAAAATGTCTGCAAATCATTTGAAAAACTTCAGGCAAAAAACAAGCGGTTTGATAGTTTGGGTGTTGGCCATCAACTACTTACTGTCCCTGACCACCCGGAAATAAAACCGCTATTTCAGCCGCATATGTGACCTAGTCATAATTCCTAGTCTGAATCCGAAGGCAATTGCTCGAACACATCCTTACTGTACATTGCCAAACCTCTTCAGGCATAAGGAGTTAATGTGGCAACAAGTTGCGCATATGTTCATTTCCTGAGCATGCACAGAAGTTATACTATGCAAAGGGTGCCAGGCCTAATACGTATACTGTCCACCCACACACACATATTCCGGTTTTGTTAAATCAGTCTACACCGACTTTTGTGGATTGCGGATAAGACTATAAAATGTGTATGGTGAAAAAAATGAAAACTGTCACTTCAAAGATTAGCCTATTATCTTTTTAGGAAGGAGTACAGTCACAGTGTTTATCACAGGTGTTGCTTTTGTATGATTGATGGTTTTTATTACATCGGTTGAAATGCACCCAGAAATGTGTTTTCCCATAGAAAATGCACAGGTAAGTTGAAAAAAGACATTCCACTGAAAATAATGGCCATGGTTATATGAAATTCAAATCCTTGTTGCTGGAGAAAAATGCTCTATACTCTGCAGCCAAATGCTCCTTGTCCACCCCTTAATTCTCATTATTTATTATTATTATTATTATTATTATTATTATTATTATTAATCTTTATTTGTAGGACGCCACATGAGGTTCACAGCACTGTACAGAGGGCAAACAAGACAGTACATGGTATAACAGTACAATACAGTAAACATATAACACTCATAACACAGCTACTGATAGCCTAGAAAATTAAGTTATAGGTAATGAGAACAGGAGGGAGGAGGATGTTGGTCACTAGACCTTACAATATATAGGGAAAGAGGCAGAGAAACGGTTGACTCATGGAGTGAGCCAATGTAAGGGCTTCTGAGGACAAGAATCAAGAGGGGGAGAGATGGAGGATGAAAGAGGGTGAGATGCATTAAATGGTGATATAGTTAATTGGAGGACTAATAGGTTCTCTAAACAGGTGGATTTTCAATGACCATTTGAAGGTATACAGGTTAGGGGATAGTCTGATAAAATGAGGGAGTCAGCTAAATAATCTTCCTCCATGACCAGATACATTTATGCGCCTTGCCCAAGCCTTGATCTAACCAGCAGACGCTGCCATTTTCACTTGTAAAACCTATAAGCATTGCTTTAAATCGAATCCATTTGTGCAGACACCTGAGCAAATGGCATTTACAATACAGAGGTAATTTTGCCATGATTTTCAGCAGTATCCAGTCAAACTTACTGTTGTTATGCTCTAAAAGTCACTTTCTATAGACAGCATGTCTGCAGATAGGTGTCACAGACTTTCGGGGCTTCTGTGTTTGGGTTGAGATTCAGGAGGCATCAGCTGCAGGGGTTCCACATGCAAGCAGCGGTTGGAGGTGTTGTCCTAGGGAGTTTCGGCTATGACACTGATGTGGACACTGACTATGCATGTGCAGTGAGCAGGAAGACTATGTAGGCTCAGCTGTTGCGTCATCATTGGCGACTCTCATGCCTCAGTTGCTATAGTAACTGAGCAGTCTGGCCATTTTATTGTTGCCCATATACCATTGTCTAGTGTTCCTTCTTACTGCCTGGACTGATCTACTGTGTATCAAATCTTAGGTATTAAACCCGACCACGGCTACCGACAATTTCTTGACTCCATTGTATACCAAATATTTGGCATTAATCCTGACTTTGACTACTGATAATTGCTATATATTGAATCTTAGGCGTTTACCCTGACCGTGATGACCGACAATTCCAGTGTGTATCACCTCATCACCTTCTGGTTGACCCAACTCACCAGGTGGGTTACTCGGGTACAGAACTAGTGGCTCTTACTTCCCTAACTACGGTCTCTGATAACTATATGGCCACCAGCCACAGGGTTCCACCTTTGTGCATAAATATACTGCAACTGTCACAGATAACAACACAAATTTGATCTTTCACTAAAGACACTTAGAGGAGGATGAAAAAAGATGTCCAGATGTCTCTTTCCTAACATAGTGGGAGCCACTAATACTGGTATGGGTTAGTAGACTCGACTTATGTTCCAGAGGTTTCCCAAAATTATTCAGTCCGCCATGCTGGAAGACAGATGTTCCAAGGGTCCTGTCCCACTGTGTCATCTATCCACTATAATTACATGCGAGATAGTGAGGAGGAATAATTTAGACGATTAAGGCTTGTTCACGCCTATCCTCTTTTTTTTTATGTGTGCTTCACACATTAATATTAAATGGGCATGAATCGCACATGGAAATAGGATATAGAAGTTTTAGATTGTGCTGTTCCAAACTTTGCATTTTAAAATGTAGGTGTTACGAGTGCTGCAGCCCCCATGCATTGAGGCATTTTATGAAAACAACAGTCCTTATTTGACATCACAAATGGGGGTAAAACACAAATCAGATTTTGTGATAAAATCTTAATTCTTAATTCTGACCAGGTAGTTGCTGGTGTCTGACTCTATTAAGTTAGGTTTGCTGTGTGTGCATGCCATGTACAGCGGTCTATATCAAAGTATGAAATCCTCCCACCGTTTCTGAAAATAAAGGCCAAAATCTAAACTGCATTATTTAAATGAAAATTGTGAAATAATAAATAATTTAAAATTTCAATATTTTATCAGAATTAATGATATTTGAAATGAGATTTTCATTTTGACCTAAACACCAAATCCCTAGTGACCTAAACAAAATTCAAAGGGTTGCCTAGTTAAAAGCCAGTATGTCCTTCCTTACCGCTATATGACAATCCATAAAGGTGTTTTACTTTTCATTTTTACCCCGTGCTGTTCACATTTCACAATAATGTTAAATGAAATATACTAAAGCATCATCATCTATTTAGCACCATTAATTCCGCCTTGCTACACAGAGGACTCACTCACATCAGTCCCTGCCCAATTGGCTCTTACAGTGTAAATTCCCTAACAGAAACACACGCCGACAGATACAAAGGTTAATTTTTATAGCAGCCAATTAACCTACTATAAGTCTTTGGAGTGTGGGAGGAAACCAGAGCACCCCGAGGAATCCCATGCAAACACGAGGAGAACATACAAACTCCACACAGATAAGACCATGTTCAGGAATCAAACTCATGAACCCAGCGCTGTGAGGCAAAGGTGCTAACCACTAAGCACTGTACAGTCCATAAATCAAGATGTAAAGGCAAGAGCATGGAATTATGGTCCTACGGACCTGTCAAATCCATTACCATATAGGCTGTGTGCAGGGAGATTAGCAGTTTACAGTCTCTGTACATCACTCAATTACCACTCAGTTGCCATCCAGGTAAGTAGAACTGAGAATATAAAACCATTATGTGGAATCATAAACATTTCATTAAAATGGGCAATCCCTTTTAAAGATTGTTAGTGGACAACGTTACATGAATAACATAGGAAAGCTAGTTAGGAGTGAGACGTGTAGTCCTGTCCACTGGTCAGAATAGGTCCATTGTTATATTTTCTGCTCCAAGAAGATTCCAGACTGCTGTTAAACATACAAATGATTACATGCTTTAAACAACATAGAAATCCCTTGACAGTTATCAAATCATGAATACATATAATCATGAATACAAATAAACTAAAGACAAAGGAGCGCTAAGTACATGTGAGTAATAATAATAATCTATGTCCAATCAGAAGCCTGTTGTTGAATAAAGTATATTATTGAATTGAATTTGAATTGTCATAAGAAAATTGGAACTCAACAATTAGCTTAAATCAATAAAGCCAGGGAAATTCCAGCACCAGAGAAAAGGTGAGTTGATCAAGTAAAATGGTATCTTTTCAACATAAATTCCACTGACAACAGCCATTTCTGAGGTTCTACAAGAAAAGACCACAGAGTTCTTCCATCCAGAGCATACACTTGCATTGTTTAAGCATTGCTTCCATGCCCTTATAAAGTCTACCTGTGCATTATATGACATTTTTGTAGAGAAGAGAGAATCTTCAGAAAGGTTGGTCGATGGCCTAGAAAAATGGAGGGGGGGGAGGGATGGTTGTACCTATGCATTGATTGTCAGGGTCTAAATAAGATCATTAAAAAGTACCCACTTCCTTTAATATCTGAACTATTTGACCAAATAAAAGTGACCACTCTCTTTCCCAAACTTAATCTTAGAGGGGCTTACAACTTCATATACATTAAACAGCAAAACAAATGGAAGACTTTAGACAAAGAGACATTCAATGCCAGTGAGGGGCGCTATGAAAGTTTGGTAATTCTTTTTGGGTTAAATAGCGCTCTGTTTGTCTCCCAAGACATTTTAAGTTCTGCTTCCTCAGAATTGCTACTAAAATCTGAGGTAATATAGTTCATATAAGCCTAGTCTTAAATAATTTGCAATGTAGACAGGGTTGGAAAGTAGACTGCGACTATTTTCCGTGGACTGTTTTTGCCGGGACTTTGTACCTGCTGGGGAGGTAATCTGCTGGGGCCTTTGTTGGTGATTGTCTGACACTTGTTAATTTTGGTGGGGAAACACATTTATCGTTGGGGAGCACTGTTGTATTTTGCACTTTGTTTAATAAAAGGGATTATTATCTCTTTCCTGCCTCCTTACTTGTATGATCTGTGAATCTAGAGGACCGGGTACCTAGTGAGCTTCGCTTCCATCCCTGGTGTCCTCACAGAAGGAAGATACTTAACCGTGTTGGGCGCTCTCTTTTTTGCAATGTGCATTCTCGTACTGTACGAGCATTGCACAGACAACTAACAGCAGAAAAAGGCATAGTTTGAGAATTTTCTTGCCACAGTGGGTGGTGTTTGGAATTAGCTATTTTCATTTTTTAGGACAAAACACCACATTCATCAGAAACTTTTCCCTTAATCCTTCCATCAAGCACTGATGTCTTCTTCGAGATTGACAAACAGTGTTTGGGTTTTGAGCACGCTTTCTTACACTTTGTTTTCCCGCATGACATTTATTACTAGTAGAGGTCGAAAAAGTACTACTACTGCCATTACTGGAACTGGAATGCTCCTGATCTCTAGACTGACCCATGGTTGACAAGTGGAGTAATTGCATTCAACTTGAAACACTTGGGATTTTAAAAGCAAGAAATATATTTGTTTTTATTTGGGGTGTGCTGCTCAGGGTCAAAAAGCACACTCTTTTTTCTCCACTAAGTAGTTCAGATGTTTTTTAATATATATATTTTAATATACTATTACAACCAGTTGCCAGCACATGATTCCGGCATACTGATCTTTAAATAAAATGAAGATTTGTGCAGTAAAATCACAGTTATTGCAATAGAAATTGCATTCTTTAATCATTTCCTAACCCCTTCAAGAGAATTTATGTGCACAGAATTACAGCAAACGTCATACCCACATGCTATCAGATTCTAAAATGGCAGTTGAGAACAGGGAGGAGGGCTATATATTGCTGATAATGATTCAAAACTCGCGAGATCCAACATTTTACCGGAAATTACATTTTGCCTCGATTTCAGATCAGAATTTGGCGCGGGAAACCCCAGAATTCAGATCTGTTGGATTTCTTAGATCCGCTCATCTCTGGTATTTTTTCCAATTAATTAGCACATACTTAAAAGAAGTAGGAAGTTACCTTATCTGAAGAAAAAAAAAGAAGGGTAGATTTACTAACATTTCTAAAAAAAGGAAGAGTAGAGGTGTTGCCCATAGCAACCAATCAGATTCTAGCTATCACTTTCTAGAATGTACTAGATGATAGCTAGAATGTGCTATGGACAACATCTCCACTTTTCTATAAATCTACCCCAGATACTATAAAAATTAGATTTTCATAAAATAGCACAGGAAATAATTACATTTTTAAGGACTGAAAAAGGAAATTTTATGGTATAAATGAAGACTTTCTAATAGAAACAGAGCTGTTTTAATGTATGGGCACTCTGGGCTTGCCAACTTTTCAGCATATTTGTCAGTGAGCTTTATTCAGAACCTTCAAACCCTCCTTATTAAAATGTTTAGGTGGAATTTCTTGTTTTTCAACTTCAAGGCTCATGTTATATTGTCCAAACATTTGAATGGATTAATCTCTGCTATACAGCATGTTTTTAGATATTTACATATCATCATCATCAACATTTATTTATATAGCGCAAGCAAATTCCGTAGCGCTTTACAATTGGGAACAGACATTAATAAGACAATACTGGGTAATACATACAGACAGAGAGGTAAGAGAACCCTGCTCGCAAGCTTACAATCTATAGGATTATATATAGGATATAGGATAAATATTGATTTAGTTAGTGGCATCTATAAATATAAGCTTAATTTTATAGAGAATTTACATTTTTATTACTGTGAGTGGTTGTATAGGTAGGTCAGATCCCTCCACATTTATAGAAAACCCTATATGACATGGGAACTTTTTACCCCAAGGACTATACACAGGACACGCGGTCACCCCGTAAGGTTAGAGGAGAGGAAATTTCACAACCAGCAAAGGAAGGGGTTCTTTACAGTACGGGCAGTCAAGATATGGGGGTAAATGTATCATACCCTGGTTTTGTCACTTCCCTTTACAAGGCAGCGCCGCTTTAAATTTAAGCTGCGAAGACGCCGTTCTCCCGCGAGTTGACAAAAGCGGGGTATAATACATTTACCCCCTGGAGTTCATTGCCAGGGAAGGTTGTGATGGCAGATTCAATAGATATGTTTAAGAAAGGGTTAGACAAATTTTTAGCGGAAAAGTGTATCCAGGGATACGACAGTTAATTAAAATGAAGGATAGTAGTGGATATAGGGTAAAAATAGGACTGCAATATTTGGGGGGATTTTCACAATTGAAGCAGATTGGCGGTTGCTTACTCTGGATCAATTTCAAATATAAGTGCAGGATCGCAGGAGATCCAAAATAGGTTGAACTTGATGGACTGGTGTCTTTTTTCAACCTTTTCAACTATGTTACTTTGTTACTATGTTACATACATATTTATATTTACCAAAATAGATTTCAAGTTTTTGACCTATTCTAGTGTATTAGTTACGCCCTGCAATGTATCTGACCACACTATAGTATAAACAAATGATTTTATATAACTCTCTGTAATATTTATAATGTGCAATAGCAAGAGTAAATCATTGGGGAAAACATATTAATTTTGCTTACCCAAAAGAAAGAACAGTAAATTATATAAAGTATCTCCATAATTCCCAGGTCCCCTCTGTATTTTACCATCCAGCAATAGCTGATGTTTTAAACAGCATTTTAATGCTGCCTCTGTGTCCGGTGCGTGGGGGTGATTCCCTAACACACCACCAAGGCCGGTCGCAAATTCCATTTTAATCTTCTACTTTCCAGATGAAGATGAGTGATTGTGTACTCCGGGCTCCATAAATTTTACCAGGGAGCCAGTTCTTATTCATTTTTGAAAAGAAGGATTTATAATCCGTTAGGGTCCACTCCAGTACCTCTGCTCTTTCTGCTATATCGAGATTGGCCATTAAATAACAAGAATCTACCGCAGAATTAAATCTTATTTCTGGCTCTCCTGAGATGTTGCTGCAGCTTTTACAAAATGCAAATAACTATGTGTGTCTAAGGCCATCTGTTTCTTCATTTTCCTGTTATTATTAATTAAACATGAATGTGCCAATGTAAATTTAAGGTTGCTAGTTTTAGTGTGACTAGTTTGTCTTTTAGGTTGCCTTTCTACTATATTGCTGGAATATATAGCCCAGTGTATATTTTAATGGTTTATTTTTTTATTACCTCTTATGCATGTGCTTAAAAGAGTCCTTTGACAAAATGGCTAACACCTGGTTGGTGCGGTAGGGGCATCCACCACCTCTAATGCTGTGTAAACATCAAGACATGTTGCTCAGGTAAAAGTGTTCTGCTGTCAACTATTAAATCTAGAGTCGCTCACTGACCCCCGTGAACTGGTTTTAGTTTTGGATCTGGATTAGCTTCATGTTTTGCTTTTGGTTTTGGCAAAACCGCCCTCGTGTATTTTGGTTTTGGCTTTGGATTTTTTTAAGAAAAATCCTAAAATATGCTAAAATGCCATATTTTTTGCTCTTTTTTTTCCTACATTATTATTAACCTCAATAACACTAAATTTCAAGTCATTTGCAGTCAATTTTGACCACCTCACAGATCACAATATTATTTTCATACACTTTCTGACAAATACTGCAGCGACCTGGCTGGATGGTAAGCGACAGAGCAATGACACAAACACACGGCAGTTCCTAGCACATCTAGGAAACATTGGCACACAGCAGTGGCAGAAAAGACAAACGGTGCAAGATGGAATTGTCCTTGGGACTGCCCTCCCACCCACCGTTATGTTGGAATCCAAAAATCGCAAGATCCGAGATCCGACAACGTCACAATGACGTTTTGCCTTGTTTTCAATTCCGAGGGCGTGCGAAAGTACTGAGCCTAAGTTCGGTGTGTTCAGTTCTCGAGGAACCGAGGCTGAGCATCTCTAATTAAAACAGAAATGTCCCTAAATGCACAATCTTCACCCCTCATTTACTTCAGCTAATTTAAAAATCTCATCCTGCAGCAATCAGGTTCTAGCTATTATTTGTCTAGTACACACTAGAAGGTGATAGCTAGAATCTGATTGGTTGCTATGAGCAACACCTCCACTTTTCCTTTTAGGAAGGTTAGATAAATCTCCGCCAAAGTGACGAGCTTTCAGAGACCTACAGTAACCAGCCTGCAGTAAGGTACTCCGCCCATTCCAGCTCCTCCCTTCAGAAAAGGGGCAAAATGTTGCCCCTACAGTCACCAAAATAAGTTCAGGGCATCACAAAATGGCATTTGCGCTGCTCCGCTGTATTTTCACAGCTTTGTAACTTAAACTGACCTAATAAGCGGAAAATACAGTCAGATTTTATGATATATTGAAGTGGCTGTGTGAGCAATGCTGTAGCACTATTAACAATTTCTGAAGGAGCGAGAATACCTTTTAAACATTCAATCCTTTGTTTTCTGTTATATAATAATTTGGTTCTTGGAAAAACAATTCTTAGCACGTAGAGAATACCAATTAACGT
The DNA here is from genome assembly GCF_038048845.1 of Mixophyes fleayi. Classification (NCBI taxonomy): domain Eukaryota; kingdom Metazoa; phylum Chordata; class Amphibia; order Anura; family Limnodynastidae; genus Mixophyes; species Mixophyes fleayi. Next base: position 433,461,568 of record NC_134402.1, on the reverse strand, counting down.
CCATCTGATCTGTGTACAGAAAGGAACTATTGTGCTATTAACATTCTGCGGGTTGTTTGCACATTTACTTCATTGCCAAATGATCATTCCATGTGCACCGTGACAATTTACCCTTTGTAACAACATATGAAGAGATAGAGCCAGTTTATTATTTCCAAACAGTGTGACGCGACGCTTATCTAATTAAGGAAAGATGAACCCGTTGCTCTCCACATTAGCTTGGCTGGAGGCAGACGGCCAGTTTGGGACACTCTGTAACAGGTGCCCAATTATACTCCTTGGCTAAGACAACCTGGCCCCACTAGTATTTCACCTTCACATAATGTTGCCCGTGATCTGGTTACAATTTTCGGTGTGTTTTGTCACTGGCATGAACAATTGTTTGCACTCACCCACCTGTGTTTCACTTTCTTCATGCATGCAATCACCTTTTTACATTTTATTAACGTTTACATTTAATTATATTACATTATACAGTTGGAATGTATAGCTTTTACTGGTTTCCTACCTGTAAAAGTTTTTGATCCTTGACATTATGTTGACCTCTTGTTCTGCACTGTGTATATTTTTATTATGCATGCTTTATATATATTAGTTAAGATTTATTCACGGTACAAAATCAGAATCAAATAAAGTTGCATTTCCACTATGCCACATTAACACCTAGTTGACAAATGTCCCAAATGTGCAGAGTCAGTCCAAGGTTTTAAAGGCATTTTAAGCACATTCTTATTGCAGTGTAGACAGGTCGGTAAACGGTTAACTACAGACATAAGAAGTAGCTACATTTCTGGCTCTGAAAAGTTGTCCCTTGCTGACCAGTGACCTAAATACAAACACAGCTTAGCTTATATGGACAACATCTAGATTCCAACTGCAAACTGTGCTGAGAGGGAGAGTCTGAGGGCAGCTGAGGGGAGTGAGGGGTCTCGAGAAGAGTGAGTCAGCATCATTAGACGTATGGGTGCCACCTTACTGCAGAGAAACAGGCTGTTTGCTTACACAGAGGCTGCTGGCTAGGCAAAAAAGAACAGGATGGCCAGTCCAAAAATGCAATTAAATAATTTGTTTAAATTTAAACATTATTCCATTGAAGCATTTTGTACCGACAAGATCACATTTTCTAATGCTGGCCAGCTGCATAAAGACACTCCAGTCATTCTGCGTGCTGGATACGGTCATCAGTGTAGTCCTTATTTTCAGTGCCATATAAGTCAAACTTTATTTAAGATATATACATATATATATATATATATATATATATATATATATATATATATATACATACATACACGCACTGATTGGCCACAACAATAGAACCACTGCAGTGAATAACAATGCTTATCTCGATACAATGGCATCTGTCAAGGGGTGGGATATATTAGGCTGCAAGTGAACAGTCATTCTTGAATTTGATATGCTGGAAGCAGGGAAAAATGGCAGGCGTAAGGATCTAAGTGACTTTGACAAGGGCCAAATTGTGATGGCTAGATGACTGGGTCCGAACATCTGAAAAACGACCGGTCCTGTGGGGTGTTCCCAGTATGCAGTTGGTAGTACCTACCAAAAGTGGTCCAAGGAAGGACAACTAGTGAACTGGCGACAGGGTCACGGGCGCACAAGACTCATTGATGCGCGTAGGGAGTGAAGGCTAGCCTGCCAGGTCCAATCCCACAAAAGAGCTACTATAGCACAAATTGCTGAAAAAGGTAATGCTTGCTATGATAGAAAGGTCAAAAAGTTGGAAAAAGAGTTTATTCAATGTAGTGCACATGGGATCCTCCTAATATGTGATACTGATGGATTGTCCCTCTCCTTATATTTAAAATCAACTTTATTAATATGTACTTAAAACTTTCTTAATTTGTAAAATCAGTGAATTAGTGGTGAGGTTACATCCTCCCATTCCCGGGTTACAGGACTTTTTTTGGGCTGCACCCACTCTATGGAACTCTCTCCCTCGCACAATAAGAGTCTCCTCTGGTCTACAAACTTTCAAGCGTTCTCTGAAAACCTACCTATTCAGACAAGCTTATAATATTCCTCAACCACCCTCCTAACCTCACTACCTTTAGCCTGTTACTGCCTGTTACACAATTTCACACAAGACAACTACCCCCTGACCAACATTGTTGTGTGACAGGATCATTTAGCTTATGAGTCACTTTTACCTTTGCAGTCTGGCTGGGCCAAGATGCAAAATGTATACTTAACCTCATGTGTCAATGTCCCATTGTCCCATAGATTGTAAGCTTGCGGGCAGGGCCTTCTCACCTCTTTGTCTGTTTTACCCAGTTTGTTTATTAGTTTATTATGTTTGTCCCCAATTGTAAAGCGCTACGGAATATGTTGGCGCTATATAAATAAATGATGATGATGATGATGAGGTTGTGTGTAGGTGAATATCAAACGTGAAAATAAGATATCAAATTAGAATTGCTGGATGCACTGTTGTTAATATATTATGATTGATGTTCCTGTGCTTTACTGAGGTATTAGTTATAACTGAATCTACAGTTGTAGTGTATCTTATTAGACGGTAATTAACTTTTTGTTTTACTACAATTAATGTATCAAGTTGTTCTGGCTCATACAAAGGATTGAGAGATTCGGTTAAAACTTACATTTCTTTTATTAAGTGCATAGTAAGTTCTATAATGGCTATTTTATCCCACTATGAGCTTCACTAATCTTCTATTAATACTTACATAGGAGTTTGATCATGAGATATAAGATATTAGACATAGGATTATAATATTAAACAGAATATTAAGACTATCTAAGCAATGTAATTATGCTGTAACATCTCATTATAGATTTCATTTCCCTATGGTTTTAGATGAAATCATATATGAAATAACAACGTGGCTTTATATTTGCAATTAAATGTATAATAATGAAGGGAAACATATGAGGGAGTTTGTATGTTCTCCCCGTGTTTGCATGGGTTTCCTCCGGGTGCTCCGGTTTCCTCCCACAATCCAAAAACAATACGGGTAGGTTAATTGGCTGCTATAAAAATTGACCCTAGTCTGTGTGTGTCTCTCTCTCTCTGTCTGTGTGTGTGTGTGTGTGTGTGTGTTAGGGGATTTAGACTGTAAGCTCCAATGGGGCAGGGACTGATGTGAATGAGTTCTCTGTACAGCGCTGTGGAATTAGTGGCGCTACATAAATAAATGGTGATGATGATGATGATAGTATGAGACCAGATTTTATAAAATATTCAAGAAGAACTATCACATGTAGATAACCTGTTTCTATATAAAAGGTCTTCGAGTCATTGGCTATAGCACAAATGCACCTGGATTGAAAGATCTAAGAAACCGATGTCACACCTGTGAATGAAGATAAAAAAACAGAATGCAATAAATACAAAATAAAAGATTCTAAACTTATAATAATTAACATAAAAAAAAAAATCAATGAATGAAAGGCATCATATGGAATAACTGAAATGCACCACTGATATGCATAAAAGAATAACAGATGCATAGCAATTTAATTTATCACTAACAAGATACAGAGAGCACTTCTTTTGAATGATTGTGTTTTAAAAGCACATATGATAATTTTATCTCCAGGTGTCACTTTGTTTACATTTTACCCTGCACGTTAAGTAACTTACACCCTTGTTGAAGTCACACTGTTATTTAGCAGTTATACATCTCTCTTATCACGCATCGCTTTTATTATTTTCACATTTCACTTGTTACATATAGAGTGACTTTTAGATTTTTAATCCTTATTGCGTGGCATCTTGTTTGTTGATGGCGTTAACATGATATTACCTCTGTCCTGTTCGCTCTTCGATTGTTTTCTCTGTGACGGGCAATTTGTGGAGGAGTCATATTTACATGGCGATGAGGATCACGTTCCAGTTCTCTTTGGTCATCCGCCATAGTTTCTTGTCGGGCTTTATCCCACTGCGCTCTTCGTCTTTTAGCTGCTTCCTGCTGTGCAGTTACTCCCACAGCAGATATTTGCCTTTTACATGGCATCTCTATTTACACTTTGTTGCTTATTCCTATAAATTTAACACTAAGAGCTAAAAAAACAAATGGATAGGGCTGGATTAGGTAATTAAGCCCAGAGCCTTTGGGCACCCCTCTCCCCCACTTTGGTGTAACAGGGCACAAGGCCATTAGTGTAGAAAGGCAAAAGGTCCTTTTTAATTAGGGCACAAGACCAGGGGCAGGCTGGGCTGGGGGCAAGAGGGAATCTGCTCCCCTGGCCAATCACATAGTGGGCTACCTTGGGCTGGGTCACTGGGCTACTTGCATTGTTTTCCTTTAAAATGTTCCTAATAGCCCCCTGGGCTAAAATTAGACAGCCCTACCCTGCACAAGGCCCTGGCCAGTTAGTGAGTTAGTTATTTTTTTGTGTGTGTGCATATTACTTTGAGGACACAAGGCCCTAGCCACATACTGGGCACAAGTCCCGAGCAGCAGGTAGGGTTGGCTAGGTAAATCGGAGCCCCAGGCACCAGGCCCTTGACCAGTAGAGCACCAGGCCCTCAGTTTCATGGAGTACCAGACAAGTAGGCTTGAGACAACAGTGTAATCAGGATTAGCCCGTGGCACAGCTAAAATTAATCTGTGTGTGCAAAGTGGCCTTACAGCCGTACTGTAGGTGACCATCCCCATAGTGAGACTGGGACCGGTCTGTTCCCATTGTAGGGAACCATTTTGTGGTGTACTTGTTTGGTGTGGTATAATAGCTCTGTGTCCATTTGTGAGGTGGTCATGGTTAAGGTAATACACTGTACTGTATGTTCCCTTAGTATCTTCCCTTGTAGGATCCAGAAGTCAGGCCCACATTGAAGATAGGTTTGTGGTATCTGGTAATGTTTGTATTCTGTGAGTTGTATGCCTTGGAACTGTGGGGTGAGTTAGAGTAGTGAATTACGCTCAGTAGACGTTTAGCGTTAGAATTAAGCAGTGGCCGATCACTTATTAAGTTTTAGAATAACACTGGCGTTGGAGACACATTAGAGCTAGCTCTTTGGGGGTGGATGTTTCCGCGTCACTCCTGTCTCTAGGATTCAAGTGGCAGCGTGCAGCCGGCTATCAAGAGGAGGCGATCATTTTCCCCGGTGAGAAACATTTTCCGGTTGCGTCTCTTTCTTTGTAGGGCCCTCGCTCTATTGTAGGGTATTCGGGCGGGATTCTTCCCTGTCCCTATTATCCGTAGCCCTGCACCCAGGCCTAGTACAAATTGAGGTGTTGGCAAGTGGAGTAGAGTGAAGAGTCTCTATTCCTGGCCTTCACCTTGTACACCCTCTCTTCCTCCAACTGTATTCCTGGCTCCCAGTGATTTGTTTGCTTTCCTCCCTAGATGGCGGTGGTTTGGATTGTGGTCATAGTGGAATGGTGTGGACGGTAATAATTCCCTTTGTGCATAAGGTAAGACATCTGTGTGCACCAGACATTTCCCCACAGGCATCACATTGCACTGAATCTCCGTTAAAAAGTAAAGTATTACCTAAACTACAGACAGTTGAGGCTCCTTCCCCATATTTAGGGCACTGTCCTAATGGAATCTGATACAGGTCAAAAAACTGTAAATTTCCTAATTTGAGTGGCTGTAACAACACTGCCCATTCTTCTGACTTTGAATGCACCTATTCACAAAGTTTGTTCTTGCAGAAGAAGTTGTCACACACCGCAACCAGAGTCTGGCGGTCATTTACCATGTCCTGTGTGGTGTGCTCCCTCTGTCCTCCTCGCTGCAGGTCCCGGCACCCTGTGCTGTAGCAATAGGCGCATGACTGTGCAGGGAGTTTGTACTGCGGGTCATGTGACCGCTGACATCACTAAGCCTGTCTAATTTGAATCTGTCTATTTAAACCCTGCTTTGTGCACTGCTATGTATCAGAATATGAGGCTGCTTACTTGTACTCCAGTGTTCCTGTACATTCTGTTGTGGTGTGTCTGATCTAGTGTTACTGACCAGGACAGTTTCCTGACCTCTCATCTGCTTTGTTTTCCTTCTGGTTCTGATTGTTGCTGGCATGGCTTGTACTGACGTTCCTCTCTGTCCTCAGGTTTTGACACTAAGCAGCCTGACCGTTACCAGTTTAAACAAGTTGACCGCTCATCTTATTTTCTGCTTGTAATGCCAGGGGACAGGGCAGAGGGCTGTGACCTGTGAATCTACTAGCAGCAAAGTCCTTAGTAATGACATGGGGCTTATTAAATGCCTCTGTTCCTGCCTGTATCAATCCAGCTGTCAATAGAGAATCCACTAAATTCCGTGCTAATAGTGACGCAAGTCTTCCAAACTGTCAGTCTACCAATCTTTATTTTGAAAAACATGTCCCTGCTAAAATGGCATCTCCCTCCTAAAATACAGAACAGTTAAAAGGAATATGATGAATATATTAAGTTATGATTATATTTAGAATATATATGTACAGTCATGGCCAAAAGTTTTGAGAATGCCAAGTATTGGTTTTTATATAGTTTGCTGCTTCAGTGTTTTTAGACCTTTTTGTCAGATGTTGCTATGTTATACTGAAGTACAATTACAAGCATTTCACAAGTGTCAAAGGCTTTTATTGACAATTACATTAAGTTTATGCAAGGAGTCAATATTTGCAGTGCTGACCCTTTTTTTTTGAAGACCTCTGCAATTCGCCCTGACATGCTGTCAATCAACTTCTGGGCCACATACTGCCTGATGGCTGCCCATTCTTGCCTGATCAATGCTTGGAATTTATCAGAATTTGTGGGTTTTTGTTTGTCCACCCGCCTCTTAAGGATTAACCACAAGTTCTCAATGGGATTAAGGTCTGGGGAGTTTCCTGGCCATGGAACCAAAATTTCTATGTTTTGATCCCTGAGTGACTTAGTTATCATTTTTTGCCTTATGGCAAGGTGCTCCATCATGCTGGAAAAGGCATTGTTCATCACCAAACTGTTCTTGGATGGTTGGGAGAAGTTGCTCTTGGATGATGTTTTGGTACAATTCTTTATTCATGGATGTGTTCTTAGGCAAAATTGAGAGTGAGCTCAGTCCCTTGGCTGAGAAGCACCCCACTCATGAATGGTCTCAGGATGCTTTACTGTTAGCATGACACAGGACAGATGGTAGCACTCACCTTTCCTTCTCTGAACAAGCGTTTTTCCAGATGCCCCCAACAATTCGAAAGGGGATTCATTAGAGAAAATTTGTTTTTCCCAGTCCTTAGCAGTCCAATCCCTGTATTTTTTGTAGAGTATCAGTCTGCCTCTGATGTGTTTCCTGAAAAGAAGGGGCTTCTTTGCTGGCCTTCTTGACACCAGGCCATCCTCCAAAAGTCTTCGCCTCACTGTGCGTGCAGATGCACTCACACCTGCCTGCTGCCATTCCTGAGCAAGCTCTGTAATGGCGGTGCCCTGATCCCTTGAATACACAAACATTGATATTTATTAATGTGAAGTCTATGGAGAGGCCTCAAGCAATGTACAAGATTGTCCTGTAGATAAACCTTCCAGGGTTCAATCAGCCTGGCTGCTACACTGCTGTTCCTTTGTGTACCATTATTAAAAATGTTCTTAAAATTCTCTTATATAAAACAAAAAAATGGCAATACAAATATTTAGAGGGGTATTTAATAAAGCATCTGCAAAGCTAATGCAAAAACTAATATTGAATACTGTTGTATTGTGTATAGATTCTAGTATAGTGTATGAGATCTTTTTTTGCTTACTAAGCATTTTGAGTTTTAATAAATAAAGCCATCCGGTTCAAATCTTTAGTTTTAGTTTTGCAATAGATTTTATACTAAATAAATCATATTACAAGGCTTGCTGGAGATTTAAAGGGCAATAGTCAGTAAGTAAGCTTTTGTCCTGCTATACTTCTGTACATTAGTTACATTTATTATTATAAATAGGAGCTGTCATTCTGAATGTTCAGTAGGGACAAGCTGATATATCATCAGAGTTTACAACAGAATAGGAGGCAAGTTTAAAATTAAAGTGGCAAAATACTAAAATATGGGACCAAAATTGTTTTTGTTCTAGTAAATATCTGACTAAATCCAAGGATAGCATATTAAACATTAAATGTATACGTTATGATTGGGCTTTATGTTTTTTTATTTTTATGATTATGTGTACCTGTTTAAATATAAATTAAAATATGTATAAGCATTTATGTAAAGGCAGAATTTAAGATTTATATTAATTATTTGATAGCAATTCAGATCCCTTTAAGGAAAGCTTCTCCTTTAACATCTGATTAAGGATACTAATTACGCTACACCTGAAACCGCTAACTGTGATAGGGGAATCAATTCTTTAAATAGCAAGACAGCCAGTCTGAAAGTCACGTGGCTTTGAAAAAGTCTATAGACATTAGACGAAATGCTTCGCCTGTCACTTTGGATTGGCTTTTCTATTACGAGGAAGAAGCCTCCTTGTCTGTTTTTTTATTGCCTAGTTCAATAACCATCTGGAACTTTTCTGCAAAGGAACCTGTGAGATCCCCCTTCAGTTTCTATCTGGACATCTGTTTAGTGTGCACTATTATAGAATTCAATAGAGAGTAAAGATCCGGCACGGAACATCACTTCGGAGAAACTGCAAGTGTGATTTATTCACTAACTCCCAGGTGAACTATTTAATTTGCTCAATTTTACTCTTGGCCTCATAATATCTACTCTTTACTATTGACATCTGATTATTTTGTAAAGGTGGCTCAGCTCCATATTTTTTTGGGCAAATTGAATTTCTATCAAAGGCGGAATTCATTGAGAGACTTAGTTGGTTATATGATATCACATATTATGTGAATTGGAGACACATATACAAGCATTATTTTTTTGTTTTCTAAGAAATGTTCATTGCATTATACATATTGGGAGCAATCTAATTGAGACTAAAAATACTAATAATTGTATATGTATTTATCTGTATTGTGTTTTACAACATATGCTATCTGTATGTATGCATTTCAACAATTTGTATGTATATAATAGATATTGATATTATTTTTATTATTTACAATAATAAACTATTGTTAATTTTTATTTCCTTGGATTTCTGGTCAAGTTTTTAAGTGATTTATTACACTTTAAGAGGTCTGTAATTTTACACTGCCCCCCCCCCCCCTTTTTTTCTATATAATGTGGTGCAGGCAGCCTATGCAATCCATGCATATCCGGCTACATCACATACTACTAAGTGCAGCTGCTTCATCCATTCATAGATTTTTGTACTACAGCTTGTACTACAATATTCTATTAATAAATGATGCGGCCACTTTGAATAGTATGCAATGTGGCCACCTATGCACGGACTGCATAGGCTGCCTGCACCACTCCAATGACTGTGCTATGGTAGCACCAAATTACCCTCCTTCATCATCACATCCCAATGCTGCCAGTGAGGAGCTGTGCTAGGAGGAACTGCTGAGAAATAAAGAAGAAGACAGAAGATAAGAAGACCATAGAAAGGTAAGAAAATTAGAAATGTGTAAAGGACACAATAAAGAGAAGGACTATGTAGTGAGGAGCACAGTAATGAAGGGGACAATGTAATGAGGGAACAGTGATGAATGGGACAGTGTGATGAGGGGCAGTAGTGTGATGAAGGGGGAACAGTGTGATGCAGGGACATCAGTTTGATGAAGGGGGAACAGTGTGATGAAAGGGGTACAGTGTGATCCATGGGCAGTAGTGTGATGCATGGGGCAGCAGTTTGAGGAAGAGAATAGTAGTGTGATGAAGGGGCAGTGGTTTGATCAAGAGGGAACAGTGTAATGAAGGGGCAGCAGTGTGATGAAGTGGGCACAGTGTGTTGATGGGACAGACATATCTGTTATTTGTTGCTCTTATCGTTGGGATTTTATAGCTATATAGTGTTACTAGCTGAAGTACCCGTGTTTAAATCTTGAAGTTATTAAGTTATCAATGAGTTGGATGTAACTGTCAACATTTTAAAAATAATTACGAGCTTAGCAGCTCTTCCAACACACCCATGAGGTGGATGCACAGTATAGTTTTTGTTTTTATATTAAATGTCATCCAAATCCATCCAGTGGAAGGCCCAGTAGAGACTCCACGGGTCAAAGTTCTGGCCAGCGTACACCAACGGGACCTCAAATCCTTAGTATGTCTTCTGGGATCCAATGTTACCAGTCTATAAAATTTTCATCCAATACCATCCAGTACAAAGCTCAGAACAGACTCACTGGGTCAAAGATCTCCCTAGCGTAAACCAATGGGAGTTTCGACCAGCACACAAAACCCCCTAAAACCTGGTCTGGATCCAACTGGAACACCTCGCGTTGGTTTCATCCTAATCGGTGCAGGGGTGTCCAGGGGTGTCGGACAGACAAACCAACTATATCCATCCAGTGGAAGGCCCAGAACAGGCCCCCTAAGTCATAATCTGGCCAGCGTACACCAACAGGACCTAAACCCTCTAGTATGTCTTCTGGGATCCAATGTTACCAGTGTACAGTAATGGGAGGTCCGACCTGGTACCTAATCACCGTAATATCTGGACGGGATCCAACTGAACTACGTAGCATTGGTTTCATCCGAGTCGTTGCAGTAGTGTAAAAAATATTCACCTACAAGCACACAAACAAACTTCTTCTTTTATATATCTAGATGTAACTACCCATCATTCCTCTCCTGAGTGGGATTTTGCAGATATGCATGCCAAGAACCAGCTCATATGCCATGGAACGTAGCATTGTAAAGCACACTTACTACAGCCTACAATTTCTGGGAGGGAATAGAGCAGAGAAGGGGGTTTCCTCCCGTAGTCAATGTACAGTAAAGGTGTGCTAAACTCAAGTGCACACAGGTACTTAAGAATCGAGCTTTGGGTATCTCAAAGTTACTTGTTTTTCTGCCGTATCTCTTACTCCAGCTACACGGCTAGTCTGTCCTGAGTACTAGTGATAACAGCTGTGTATGCATGCTGTAACATGTGTTTTCAGTCAGGAGCAACTATACAAATATTATATATTCTTACAGTCATACCACTCTGACAAATAGCACACCATGCCCATACTAACTCTGGTTGTCTGTTAGAGGGTCATCACTCTTTCTGGTAGAACAAAATTAAATATGGAAGATGGTCAAATAGAATAGAATTGAATTGACACTATTGAAATAGATTAAATGGATTGATCTAGCACAACCATTAATGATGATTATAATAGCTCACTTGAACAACACAAGAGGCTGGTGGCCATCACAGCTCAGTCAGCAAATGCAAGCAAATAAACCTCACCTGCAAAGGTAATGGGCTTGAATCAAGAATCTCAACATCACCACACTTACACTTGCAGCAATCCTCTCACACTGGCTATGTAATGCAAACAAAAAGTACAAGACTATATAGTATTAAATTCAGAATAAAAAAGCAAAGATTATGTAGACAAAGAATTGTGGATAAGTACTGTTGTTAATTGTGCAACAGAGAAGATGGTTGGCCCCTCAGAAGTAGTGTAAGGAAGGATTGTACAGGATCGGTGGTATGTTAGAGTGGCGAAGGTCCCCCCCAGTAGTGTTGGATAAAACAAGGAACACAGGGATAAACTGCATAAACTTGTGGGTTTATTCTCTTTGCTTGTGGCATAAGGCTTTACCACAGCAGCAGATAAGTAGTGGTAGTGTGAGGAAGTCATAGCATGATACCATCAACATGCAATGTTATTTGTAAAAGGGTTTCTAGGGTGTTCTAGGGTTTTAATCTCCCTAATAATCTGACAAATGTATGGATGACCATTTAATACCGTTAATTATGCAACCAACTTTTCGCAAATGTAATTCTAATTTAACCTAAGAAATATAATTCTTATTTTCACTTAAATCCACAGGATCAATATTCATATAATAACTTCTGCTTATCTCTTCAAGAAAAACTACGCACAAAATATAGTTTGATTTAAAACGTGTTGTATTATTAACATTCTAATTGTAAAACTTCTGTATATATTATAAAACAGTAGACAGTGTAACAATATTTTACACAAAGTATAGATTTTGGTGCAATACATTACATTCATTGCCTGTTATATAAATATACAAGTCATTATGTATGTGTTTTGACTAACTATTGTCTAAAGGTGTGTGTGTGGGGGGGAGACCTGTGTGGGGGGGGGGGGGAGAACACACAGGCAAGACTCCATTCTTCTCACATATATACGGTTACCATGTATTCTTCTATTATTTAATTTCACTTATCTCAGTCAAAGTCCAACAGCCATTATCTACTATCCACAATCCCTTCACATGAAATCTTCTAGATGGCAGCCATTTTACGAGCTTGCCAGCTTCTAGATCCATTTACTCTATTGTCTGAATCAGCCTGCTCTGAACACATGGTATTTCACCTTGCTGCTGTCATATTAACTACATCAACATTTCCAGCAATAAACCATTTCAGAGTTTCAGACTACAAACTACCCTTTAAACCAACAGTCTAACAAAACTATATATTGAACAATCTGACCACTTCCTGAACAACCCAATCACTTGCTATGCATCTAAAGCCACACTTTTCAACAGCAGAATAGCAGACTTTCCAACACCACCATTCTATTAAACAAACAAACTATGCGCAACCATTTCCATACACTTACAATACATTTACACTAAAGTGAATAAAATAAACTATTTCCATACACTTCTATTACACAGCATTTGCAATTTCCATTAGCCTCTTCCAAGAACTGAAAAAGCTCACAGTATTTAAAATGGCCAACTTGCTTGGTTAGAAGTTACAAGCACGTGTTTGTCACATGTGTTTGTAATGGCCTAATTGACTACCAATGAACAGGGTCCAGTTCTTAAACCTCTAGTAATATACTTGTAAGTCCACCACAAATATCTATTTTACACAAAAGACATCTATTCCAAATAACCTTTGCAACAAACTCCATTTTATCTGCACACAGACAATTCCATTCAAATACCCTAACAAAGCTCCATTACAACATTAAACCAACACAGAACCTCACAGCAAGCATCTTCCATTCAATACTCCATTTACAACTACTTTTGTCCTGCTACCCAGGTTCTATTATAAATGGCCTCTCCAGGCCCCTTATACAGACTACCATTCCATTCCAGCAGTTGGGCCATGTGTGTCCTCCCAGGTATAAAAACATCCAGCAAGTGAACTCCACTTCAATTGTTACATGAGATCAAAAACCTTTCTTGTGAGGGGGGATTACCTTTCCATAGGAAACAGACCACAGCCTTTCACATGTTAATTTTACCAAATGCTCAAAACTTATTTTACAGGTATTCAAGTTCCATAGTAACAGGTGGGGGAAGGGATTGTATATGCACAGTCACTGTCCTCATTCAATTTTGGCTGAATTCAGATATCTATAATATAAATGTCTAGTGGCGTGTGTTAGTCTGTCTGTGTGTGTAAAAAAAAACAACAAGCTGCAGCGCCACCTGCTGGGCAGAGTTATACACTGACCTATATATTTCTTGAAGGAGGAGTGACAGTTGGGAGTGGTTGGTGGTTGCCGGGGGTGACAGTGGGGAGTTTTTAACACCTTAAGTAGCTTGATTTGACTAGAATGCATGAGTATCATGCATGGGTTAACTGACCTACTAAATTCTTAGTGTGTGTGGAAAAAAACCCTCAAAAAAGGGCTGAAATTTGGTATACTGACATTATTGACGAGTTAAGGGGTCAAACTCATTTTCGTGAGGTAATTTTACCTCATGAACACGCATGTGTACAGTGGCGGATCCAGGGGGGTGCGATCGGGGCAATCGTCCCCCCTAGCAGGGGTTTGCTGCCGACGGCTGCACAGTATGTGCAGGTCCGTTTGGCAGCGACAGTGTGCTGCCCGGCTGCTCTGATTGTGTTTTAAACACAATCAGAGCAGCCGGGCAGCACACTGTCCCTGCCTGTCACTGCCGAGCGGACCTGCACATACTGTGCAGCCCCTGGCAGCCTCACAAGTCGGAAAGGGGGCGGGGCCTAAATAGCCCCACCCTAACATCCCCCCCGGGGAACAAACATTTTCTAGATCCGCCCCTGCATGTGTGTGTGTGTCTGTGGAAAAAACTATTTTCTCAGAAAGGGCTCATCCGAATGACCTAAAATTTGGTATACTGACATTATTTGACAAAAAAATGCATGAGTATCATGCACGGGTTAACTTGTATATTATAAAATGAGATATAAAATAACAGATTATGTATATACTCTTCATCATTATTCAACATGTCACAAAATAAATAACATTTTAGGGATCTTGGTTCAACAATATGCAAACATAAATCAACACAATACATAGGTCACTGAATAAGTATATCCCACTTTAAATTTAGGTACTGTGCTTCAGGGAAATGGATTTCACTGGATAGATACTTTAGAAGACAACAGGTTGGTAAGAGTTAATTAGACCATTACACTAAATCATCATCATCAACATTTATTTATATAGCACCAGCAGATTCCGTAGCGCTTTACAATTGGGAACAAACTGTAATAAAACAATACTGGGGAATACATACATAGAGAGAGGTAAGAGGGCCCTGCTCGCAATTTTACAATCTACGGGACAATGGTTTGATACACAAGGGTAAGTGCTACATCATATTGAATCACCACACTTACACTTGCAGCAATCCTCTCACGCTGGCTATTTCACGCAAACAATATATACAAATATATACTGTATTAAATTCAGAATAAAAAATCAAAGATTAGGTAGAGAGAGAATTGTGGATAAATACTGTTTTTAATGGCTCCTGATGTTTAAAGGAAGTTGTGAGTTCTTTGAAAAAAGTGCAAAGTTTTGTGGTCAATATTTGGACTGTATGTCTGATATGTTATTATTATATTTATTACCCCTTTCTTAGAAGTGCTATAATTGCTGTGTTTTAATTTACCCCTATCACTAATAGTGCTTTATTCAATGTTGGTTTCCCATTTATTAATAAACCTTAAAGTTTATTTTACTGCATAATTTCATGGGTGTAAAATATATTCCACTGTCCGTAATACTGAGGGCAGACAAGGGTCTGAAGATAGCCCAGTAAGAACTGATTTGGTGTGGGAGGCTTTGCTTGTTACCCCAGGCACAATTCCTGCTGGTTGGCCAGGGCAAAATAGCCACAGTGTACCCCAGTTTTGTGACACTTTGTGAGTTAGGAGAAGTTTTTGAAATTGGATTCAGTAAAATAAAGTCGAGCACTGTAGGAACTGATAGAGCAGATCAGTTGATTGTAGGTGTGAAAGTCTGGTTAGAGAAAAAACAGTAAGATAATTGAAATAGTCTAAGCAGGAGATCATGAATGCTTGAAATAATGTTTGCAGAGGCTTGCATGAGACATTTGCATTTTCTAGAAATGTTTTTTAGATTTGTGTAACAGGATTTAGATACAGATTGAATGTGGGGGGGAGCAGTTCTGAGTCAAGGATGACATTTAGGCGGTTAACTTTAGGGCTAGGGTTTACTGTTGTGTTATCAACAGAAATAGAATTGTCAGGTAGGTAGGTTCTGCTGATTGGTGGGAATATAATTAGATTTTTTTTTAAGATTGTTTTTGAGGACAATCCAAGATGATGTATTGGCAAAAATACATTCAGCAATGCGGGCCAACACAGATGGTGAGCTACACGGAAAGATAAAATTGGGTTTCACATTCTACATAGAGATGATACTGAAATCCAAAGGAACTTATTTGTTATCAAAGAGAAGTAGCACAGATAGAGAAAAGCAGATGGCATAAGACTACGACTTGTGTTTTTCCAACTGTTTGAGGAAGCAGAGAATAGGTGGATCTGGAGAAATGAACATTGAAAGAGTGATTTGATAAGCAGGATGAGAGCCAGGATGGGACAGTGTTCTGTATGGAATGCAGCATTTGTATGAAAAGAGACCGGTCAACAGTATCAAATGCACTGGAGAGGTACAGGAGAATTAAAAGTGAGTAATGACCTTTAGATTTGAGTCAGTGCAGTCTCGGTGAATTGTTGGGGATGAAAGGGGTCAATCAGCTGTGTGAGGAAAGAAAGCTTGTTTGCCAAGTGTAGGCAAGCCAAGAACCTTGGAGGTGCATGGGAGATTAGAGAAGGGACATTAATCTGAGAAAAAGTTTGGGTAAAAATTAATTATTTTTAGAATATGAATAAAAACGGCATGCTTGAATAATAATGGAAGGATAAAAATGGAGAGAGGGATTAAAGATTTTATTTACGGTTGTAATAAGCACAGGAGACAGTGATCGACTGGTTTGTGCGGGAAAAGAGTCATTTGGACAGGTAGTAGAGAAGGTGAAGAAGAAAGTAGATGCTTCCTCTTCATTTGTGGTATCAAATGAAGAGAAGGTGCCAGAGAGTGCAAGTAAGGAATTGAGCATATTGTTGGTCGTGGAAGAGTATACCATTTTCTGTTGGATCTTATTAATATTTTACTTGAGGTAGAAAGCCTTGGACATTAATGGTGGTTGGAGGGGTTGGTTTAGGAGTGTTGAGAAGTGATCTTTGAGAAGAAATGCTATACATTTCTAATTCCTATATGTTCAACAAATGAAAAAATGTTATACTGTATTTACAGCTAAAAAAACATATTTAAAATTTTTTGTGCTGAGAAGTTTTTCCTTTCCGAGTGAATTAGGGATTGATGATAGTAGAAGAGGTTGGTTTGTGAGCATTGACATTAAAATGTCAATGTATTAAAGAGGTCATTGGGATTAGAAGCCTGATCTGAGACTAAATATTGGAAGTATGTTTTTTTGGCGGTGTTCAGAGCATTTTTATAGGAGTGGTAAGTAACAGTGTATTTGAGGAAGTTATAAGAAGTGCAAAGCTTTCTCCAATGTCATCCTACTTTATGAGAACATTTTTGAAGCGCATTGTGTTTCATTTGTGTGCCATAGCTGATATTTTGGTCCATAATGGGAGTAAAGATTAGCTGGGGTTAATTGATCAAGGACTGTTACTTGGGTTTGATTAAGATGTGATACTGCCAGCTCAGAAGAGGAGATTTGGTAGAGTCTGACGGAAAAAGGGCTAAAGTGGTGGGGGAGAGCTTTCAGGTAATAAGATGATTATCTAAGAGAGTCAAAAGAATGTTAAAGAAATCTGAACAGTCTGGGGAAAACAATATCAAAGCAGTGGACACCATGATGAGTAGAAGAGTCAGTCCACTAAGTGACTAAGTGAGGCAAGAGAGGAGATTACAAAGAATAGTTTGAAGGCATAAGTGTTAATATGGAGTGCTACGATCTGTCTCCCATCTTGGTAGTGGTCTTCCCTGTAATGTATTGAAGACAGGAGTGGGGCAGCCTCCAGTCATCCGCATTGCTCTACTGAGCATGCACAGACAGGAAATTTGGCTCTGAGCAGGTTCTTCCAAGCAACAGTTGACTGTAAAGACGTCTACAATTGGAGCTGCATCCCTTTTGTGTACTCTTACTTAGATATATAAAGTAACCAGAGGCACAAAAATATATATGAGCAATCTGTTCTCTGACATTACCCACAATATAAGCTTATTGCCATCTGCATATTATAATGTACTATAATGCGTTAAGTATATTAACTGCATAAGATTTTCATACTGCCTATTTGCTACAGTCAATATCAACTAGAGATGGGCGGGTCCGGTTCTCCGAGAACCGAACCCACCCGAACTTTGGGTATCCGAGTACCGAGCTGAGCAGCTCGGTACTCTCCCGCCCATTCCGAATCCAAATCGAGGCCGAACGTCATTGTGACGTCGTCGGATCTCGGGGCTCGGTTCTCGCGATACTTCAACTTTATAAATACACGCCTCCACAGCAATCCATCGCCATTTGACAGAGGGAGAGAGCAGGGTGTAGTCATAGGCTAATTAGAGCAGGGACAGAGAATACAATATTCTTCTTGCAATTGCTCTAACCAAAATCGCTAGTGCAGAGAGGAGGATAGAGGTTTATTATTTTTTCTTCATATTTGGCACTCCCCAGCGCTTTTGGGGTATCCCCATAATTGTGCATAAATATTTCTGGCTGTCAAAAGTCATATCTGTCAGCAGTATCTACTAAATAATTTTTAGTACTCCTCAGTGCTTTTGGGGTGTCCTCCCTAATTGTGCATTAATATTTCTGGCTGTCAAAAGTCATATCTGTCAGCAGTATCTACTAAATAATTTTTAGCACTCCTCAGTGCTTTTGGGGTGTCCTCCCTAATTGTGCATTAATATTTCTGGCTGTCAAAAGTCATATCTGTCAGCAGTATCTACTAAATAATTTTTAGCACTCCTCAGTGCTTTTGGGGTGTCCTCCCTAATTGTGCATTAATATTTCTGGCTGTCAAAAGTCATATCTGTCAGCAGTATCTACCAAATAATTTTTAGCACTCCTCAGTGCTTTTGGGGTGTCCTCCCTAATTGTGCATTAATATTTCTGGCTGTCAAAAGTCATATCTGTCAGCAGTATCTACTATATAATTTTTAGCACTCCTCAGTGCTTTTGGGGTGTCCTCCCTAATTGTGCATTAATATTTCTGGCTGTCAAAAGTCATATCTGTCAGCAGTATCTACTAAATAATTTTTAGCACTCCTCAGTGCTTTTGGGGTGTCCCCCCTAATTGTGCATTAATATTTCTGGCTGTCAAAAGTCATATCTGTCAGCAGTATCTACTAAATAATTTTTAGCACTCCTCAGTGCTTTTGGGGTGTCCTCCCTAATTGTGCATTAATATTTCTGGCTGTCAAAAGTCATATCTGTCAGCAGTATCTACTAAATAATTTTTAGCACTCCTCAGTGCTTTTGGGGTGTCCTCCCTAATTGTGCATTAATATTTCTGGCTGTCAAAAGTCATAACTGTCAGCAGTATCTACTAAATAATTTTTAGCACTCCCCAGTGGTTTGCGCTCAGAATGGATTCAAAGCAGTCCACATATGATCTGAATGAGCAACCAGGTTCTGTCACCAGTCCTGATGTTAGTGTTCCCAGTACGTCATCTGGCCAAGGCGATGTCAAACAACAGAGTGTTTTCAAATTAGTGCAAAAAACAAAAACCCAAAAAAAATTTACTGTATTGAAGCGAAAAAGAAGTGTAACTGAGCAAAAGTTAAGTGATGATAAAAAAAAAATTGCAAGCATGCCATTCTACACACGCAGTGGCAAAGAGAGAATGAGGCCTTCACCTTTGGCTATTAGTGGCAGATCCCAAAAAGTTACCCAGCCTACAATTGGTGCACAACTACTGTTACGCGTCAAAGCCGAGCTGCAAGATAACAGTGAGGCATTACAGGAGAATACTTGCTCTGATTCACAAATGACAACAATCCCTGTGGAGAGTCCATCCAACAGTGGGATGTCTAATCGTGAGCATTCTGCTGATGTGTGCCTTAATAGCCCGAGTGTAGCCGGTGATACCCAAATTGAGGATGCCACTTTGGAATTAGAAGAGGATGAGGGGGAGATTTGTGTAGGCGACGAGGGCGCTAATGAGGATGTTGATGAGGATGAGGTTGTTTGTGTAAGTCCTGCACCAGTGGCAGCAGTTCTGGCACGTGACAAGAAAAAGGCCATTGTCATGCCTGGGCATAAAACAAAAAAATCCACTTCTTATGTGTGGAATTATTTCTACCCAAATCCAGACAACAATTGTATAGCCATTTGTAGTGTATGTGAAGCCACAGTCAGTCGAGGGAGGGACCTTAACCATCTTGGAACCTCGTCTATGTTACGCCATTTAACGAGAGTTCATGGCAAAGTGTTGGGAAAAGCTGAAAGTTCTTCCCAAAAGAATACAAGCACTCCCTCATCAGCTAAGACCCTCCGCTCACCGACATACCGACGGCTACAAAATACACCCACCACACCATCCTCATCAATATCCTCAGTAACGCTCGGAGTTAGCCCGGCATCCCACTTAAGGCTGGATGACTCCGGCACTATTATTGATTCCTCTGAAGAAAGCGTTAGTCCTGCTGCTGCTGTTGCTGCTGCTGGGGGTGAATCGTCATCCCAGAGGCAGGTTAATAAAATGAGCAGTCCTACATTTCAGCAATTAACTGTGAAACAATCATTTGCGAGGGGAAGCAAATATGACAGTAGTCACCCAGTCGCCAAGCGAATCACAGACGCCATGGCTGCAATGTTAGTGTTAGATCTGCGTCCAATCTCCACAATAAACGCAGCTGGTTTTTCACAGTTAATTGAGGTTTTGTGTCCGCGTTACAGAATTCCATCGCGACACCATTTCTCCCGTAAAGCTATTCCACAACTATACCAAAAAGTGTGTAAAAATGTAGAGATTGCGCTGAAAAATGCCATTCTGCCCACTGTTCACTTAACCACAGATATGTGGACAAGTGGAAGTGGCCAAACCAAAGACTATATGACTGTGACAGCCCACTGGGTTGGTCATTCACCTTCACCAGCAGGAACAGCAGCAGCATGTACACCACTACGTAACATTTGTCACAGGCTGGCCACTCTTTGTATCACCGGCTTCACTAACAGGCATACGGCTGACAATTTGTTACGCAAACTGAGAGATGTGATTGATGCATGGCTTATACCACTCGGACTCTCCCCAGGGTATGTCATTTCAGATAACGCCAACAATATAGTGCGAGCATTACAGCTGGGTGATTTCCAACATATTCCCTGTTTTGCTCACACCATCAACTTGGTGGTGCAGAGCTTCCTAGGAAATAACCGTGAGGTGCAGGAGATGCTTTCGGTGGCCCGTAAAATTTCAGGCCATTTCAGGCATTCAGCCACAGCATGTAGGCGATTACAGCAGCTCCAAGAGCAGTTTAACTTGCCCTGCCACCAACTTAAGCAAGAGGTGGTAACTCGGTGGAATTCCACCCTGTACATGCTTCAGAGGATGGAGGAACAGCGCAAAGCCATCCAAGCATATTGCACAAGTCATGACATTGGGAAAGGAGGGGGGATGTATTTCACTCTTGCACAAGGGGGAATCCTTTCAGTGCTGTGCAAGGTGCTGAAACCATTTGAAGTTGTGACATGTGAGGTCAGTGCAGACTCTGCTAGTTTGAGCCAAGTCATTCCTTTAATTAGACTATTGGAAAAGCAGCTTGAGAAAATGAAGGAGGAGCTGAAAGCAAGCAATTCAGCAAAGTATGTTGGCCTTGTCGATCAAGTACTTAATTCGCTTCACAATGATCCTCGAGTTATTAAGATCTTGAACTCGGATCAGTACGTTTTGGCCACTGTGCTTGATCCAAGGTTTAAAACCTACATTGAGTCTTTACTTGTAAATGAGCGAGATGTGAACTTTTGCAAGGAGCTATTGCTCAGCAAGTTGGCCGCTGAACTGGGCCTCGGCTTGACGACGTGTCCTCCTTCACTTTCTCAAGCTGTTGCTCGTAAAAAATTAAATTTCCAAAAAAGAAGCAGGGAAGACACAGGGGGCAGACCAGAACAATTTAACATCTGTGCTGGTTTGAAGGATTTTTCAAAAAAATGTGTCACTTTGCCCATAACTCCATCCAATATGAGTATAAACATGCAAAGGATGGTGGAGGATTACTTTCAAGAGGTAGTTGATATGGAAATGTCAGACAGTCCCTTTCCTTACTGGGAAGAAAAGCAGGCCATTTGGAAACCCATGTACAAACTTGCTTTGCAATACCTAAGCTGCCCACCCTCCAGTGTGTACTCTGAACGAGTGTTCAGCACAGCAGGGAACTTAGTCAGTGATCGCTGTAGAAGGTTACTTCCCAAAAATGTGGAGAAAATGATGTTTATAAAAATGAACTACATCTTCCACAAGGAAGGCCTTCACCATCCAAGACATCCAAGCACTGACTGTTCTCTAATGGCGGATTCAAGCGGCGATGAATTG
Source organism: Mixophyes fleayi (assembly GCF_038048845.1). Lineage (NCBI taxonomy): Eukaryota > Metazoa > Chordata > Amphibia > Anura > Limnodynastidae > Mixophyes > Mixophyes fleayi. The sequence continues at coordinate 433,439,776 of NC_134402.1, read as the reverse complement.
ATAGTCTGTGATGATGACGTACACACTGATGAGGGTGAGGATTAAGCTGAAGATGATGCCGATAACATCTTTTTAAAACTTTCTATGTAAGTGTAGGGTGCAATCTACCCCCAAAGAGGAAAGGGACTTGTGGCATTTCCATATCACATACCATCTTGAAAGGCTGCTGTTTGGGCAATTTATCCTTAAGGGTAGGGTGTCATAGACAGAGTGACCCTAAACTGGCTTTGTCCATTTTTCATAATATTGTACAGTCTATAATGGCTGAATTTTTGGGTATTTTATACAAGTGGAGGGGGGCCTAGAGAGACAGAAACCAAACTGGCTTTTTCCATGTCAATTAATATTGTACAGTCTATAATGGCTGAATTTTTTGGTATTTTATACAAGTGGAGGGGGGCCTAGAGAGACAGAGTGACCCCAAACTGTCTTTCTCCATGTCAATTAATATTGTACAGTCTATAATGGCTGAATTTTTTAGTATTTTATACAAGTGGAGGGGGGCCTAGAGAGACAGAAACCAAACTGGCTTTCTCCATGTCAATTAATATTGTACAGTCTATAATGGCTGAATTTTTTGGTATTTTATACAAGTGGAGGGGGGCCTTGAGAGACAGAAACCAAACTGGCTTTTCCATTTCTTTACATATTTAACTATAAGTGTAGGGTGTAATATACATTCAAAGACGATGGCTGCATTGCCAATATGCATAGATGGAGAGGAAGACAATCTGTTTTGTGTGTAGAATAGGCCTACCAACGAAGAATTAAACAGTTTTTTTGGATGATTTATTACCTTAACAATTAGATTACTTGTCTCTAAAACAGTTGGAGCACTAAATTGGGTTAATTTAGGCCCAAAAACATGGATTTTCCAAAAAAATAGCAAAACAAAACCAAAACCAAAACCAAAACACGCAATGGCGGTTTTGCAAAACCAAAACCAAAACCAAAACACGACGGTAATCCAGATCCAAAACCGAATCCAAAACCAAAACACGGGGGTCAGTGACCATCTCTAGTATCAACTGTGAACAACTGTATATATGTATATATCATAAGTTACAACTGGTTCTGAAATAAAACCAACAAATTAAGGCTAAAAGTTTGTTGTGGTTTAACATCTACCACCAACACTGCTGACACCTATTACATATAACAGCACAAGTGCCCAGATAATAGGTTTTCTGCCAATAATAAGGAGTATGTGAATAATGAATTAACATGTTGAAATCACACTAGATTATGGTGAGGTTGTCAGATGACAAGAAATGAGGGAGCTAAGCATAGAAATGTTTAGGGAACTTTTTATGTGGTCCAGATAGCATGTAATTTGGGCATGAGGGATGGGGCATTTGGTAAAACTGTGAATGAGGGAAAGGAGTAGTTAAACTCCACTTCCTTGCCTGCTTCCAGACTTAGAGGCATGAATGAAGTAGAAACCACCATGTAAAACTGCTGCAAGTGAGTCAGTGTCTGATTGTGTGAACAATATTTCTGTTATTGACAGAAACCTGAGATTGTCAGTGAGGAAGATGTCATGGACAGATGTTCATTTGTTTCAAACACAGCGTGCATTCAATTGGACACAATTAAGAATTTTGACAGTGATGAAAGACAGGTGATGTGTTTGAGGTTTACTAGATTCCTATAGTGTGAATCAGAATGCCATATTTGGGAGATTTGGGGGTACATGTGGAATTGGCTAAATATCACTAGCTACTAGAAGCAGAAGGTATGAGAGGTAGACTGTAAGATTTAAAATACCTTATGCTGTGGTGACAGTTAAGGAATGAAGATAGAGAAGACGTTCCTGAGTGTTACTTAGAAGGGAGTAAAGCAATTTTAATAAAGAACTGTGGGGTCTATGGAAGGTATGAAAATAGGAAGAGAAAAAATATACCAAGATAAGATGTACAGTTTCAGGATGTAGCAGATGAAGATTTGCTTTATGTTTTTTGTTGTCTTCAGATGTTGCTCACTGTTTGTTCAACTCTGTTGTTTAATTGTCATTTTCCTACACTTGTTTAGTAAATCACTTAGGGCCTGATGATGAGTTAGGAGCAAAGCAAAAAAAAGGAGTAATTTTGCTCCTGGAGAAGCCATGTTACAATGCAAGAGGTGCAAATTAATTATTTTTTTGCAGACAAGGAAAATACTGGCTGCTTGTTCATGTATAGTACAAATACCTGATAACTTTATTTTGACACTGAAATTCAAAGTTGATCTAGGACATGACTTATCCCGCTATAAATCAGTCCCACATTTTAAATTTACTTCCCCATCCATTTCAACATGGCTTTGCCAAGTGCACATTTGCTCTTTTAGTTGCCCTTAGTGAGGAAATCACAAACACATATGGCCCCCAGCAACTGCACCCCCTAGGCAGCCTGTTACAGCTTATTCAGCCACATGTGAGCAGACTGGTCAGTTGATGAAAGGTATGCAAGTGATGAGTGGTTATAGAAATCTGGCTAGTTCAGTGTCCTGAAATCTGCATCATTGATCAACAGTTTATCACAGGTAATGATACTTGCTGACAAATTGCAGTTTACATGCATTGAAAAATGCTCAGATTGCTCTCATGTGAAGTTCAGATATAGTTGGAGTTAATGTTGGTTGTAGTTGAATAACTGGGCATGAAAAGGAGAAACAAAATGGTTAGATCCAAATCAATGGGGATAGACAAGCAGTATATGATGTAACTGGTGAAGGTTGTGCTGGTCAGATTAGTATATATGATAGGATTCAAGAAGAGATAATTGATGTGAATGAAATAATGATAGAAGATGATATTGTAGATGGTGAAGAATTAGAAGCCATGGCACATTGTATGCTGAGGCATGTAACAATGTTTTAAAAAGATGATTATTTAATCATAACCACTGTCGGATTGGGGTATGAAGGCCCACCTGGGGAATGCAATTACAAAAGGCCCACCAGAGGGGGTGTGGCCATCTACTGAAGGGGGCACAGTCATGGAGGACATGAATAGATCCATAGTGTAGTAAACAATAAATTAAGCTGAAAGCGCTAAGTGACAATTTAACAAGGTGATTTGTGAATTCTCAAACCAGAATAACTATATACAAACATTCAGTAAGGCTGTATCTTTTTCTTAAATACCTGTTTGGAACTGTAATACCTGAAACATAAAGCAAAATACAGAAACGCCAAATATAGTGTAGTATATACAGCATCAGCCTTACATCAATATCATTGACATTATATTAATATTATTCATATCTAATAAAGTCAGTTAGTATTTATATTTAGTAAATAACCCTGCTTCATACCAAACTGAGCCCCACATTCATTTAGTAGCCCCCCAAAACTGCTTAAGACCAAATGTAGGGATTTGCAGAGTGATGCTGCAGATGTGGAGCGATGAGAGGGAAAGATCATCTTACAGCATCATTTAGAATGGATTGAAGTGGAAACAGAAAGATTAAGGGAATACTAGATACGAGGAGGCTGCAGGATTTAAAGGTGGAAATAATGACCGAGTGAATAACAGTTTTGGTTGCATCTTGAGTAAGAAAAGCCATAGTTCGGTAATATTTCAATAAACTGAATTATGTTGATGCTTCTTTCTACTACACAAAAAAACTTTATAACACGTTAAACATATTACTTCTAATAATTAAATAAACAGACAAACACCGATATGCATTTGGCAAAGAGGTTACCGTTTTAATTTTAATTAAAAGGCGACTGAGAAAGCAAAACGCAAATTCAGTTAAAAAGACTAATATTAAATAGACTAATATTAAATAGACTAATATTACACCAAAGAAGTGGATGGCCAACTAGTCCGTAATCCACTAAACCAAAGATATCATTCCTTACTGAATGGCCGGCACTTAATCTAGTGTCAGAGAAACAACGCCCCCTCTGGACTCACAATGTCATGTCCACACAAAACAGGTCAAGGGATCCTCCACACAAAAGGACCAAGAGCCAATGTGCATCGAAGGGGGAATTAACCTGCGGCCAATCAACGAAAGTATTAGCCATGTTTTAGCAATGCTTACCGGCCAACTGACTCTTATCTGTAATGAGGGAGAAAAGACATTAACAAAACATCGACATTGCAAAGGGAGGGACGGATTTTGTGCAGCAAAAGAGGCAGAATATCCAAGTGTGGAAACGTATAAAGGAATTCAAAGACTTCCTGTAAGGATTCAATTGACTGATGAAAGAAAGTTTTACAAACCTTTAACTCTTAATAGGTAAGTGCATTGTACACACACAAACATATTGGGCCATTAAGGAGAGCAAAGCCTAAAAAAGGAGTAACTTTGCACCTGGGCAAAACCATGTTGCATTGGAGGGGAGGTAAATTTAAAATGTGTTATCAAGTATTTGTGCTCTACATGAACAAATAGCCAGTATTTAATGTATGTGTAAAATAATAAACTAATTTGCACCCCTTGCATTGTAACGTGGTTTGTCCAGGAGCAAGCTTACTCCTTTTTTTTGCTTTGCTCTTCTTAGTGACTCAGGCCCATTGCGTTTGGCTATAGGGCCTCTCTTGTCATAATGATGGTGACAGGACTGTGAGAGAGACTGGATCTGAGAAGTAAATATGAGCTACGAGTCACAGGTAGCACAAAGACAGCAGGCTTGGAAGACTGTGGAAATTGTGGTGTTGTCGCTGAAGGGGGGAGATTATGACACTGGGATGAGGGAAGATGATAAGCTCTGTTTTGTGCATATTCAGCATTAGTTGGGACAGCCATGTGGAAATAGCAGAGAGACAATTAGTCACATTACATAGTAGATTGGAATTCAGGGGAGGAGAGGTAGATTTGTGTGTTGTCAGTGTAGAGGTGATACTGTAGTATGAACAAGCAAATTAGTTTCGCCAAGAGAAAGGACATATAGGGGCCATTTATGAATGCTGATTTTACTGTAATTTTTACTGCAGTTTTTGGGGAATGGACGTCAATATAAGTATCATGTAAATTTATGAATAGTGATTTGCACTTTGCTTTGAAATGCGGAGCAGTCCACATGCATGTATATGGAGACTGCTCTGTAACGCAATGTAACAAGTGTAGATAATGCCCACTTGTTCACGTTAAAGTACAACAGTCCAGGCAGGCGTACATTACCGTATTTGTGAAGATACCAGGTATTTCTGGCTCAGTGCTATCCACTTCACGCTGGCTGGCCACCCACGGGTGCCTTCCTATGCCAGGGAAGTCTACCCAGTACCTTCTAGGATTCGTATGGTCACTCAGGCAAAATGCAGTTATAAAAATACAACAGTATATTTATTGTCACACAAACAACACTAGAATCTTATGTACACACAGTAAAAAAATGCCAGGCAGGTTTACCACATTATCTGTCCCTTACCCCAATAACTTAAGAAGATATAGTCACCTGCTATCCAGACTTCACGACCCATGGATCCCTCTCAGCTGCATATATAGACTCTCGTTACAAAACGACAATTCAAAACAAAGTCTTGCAGTCTTCATGAATTAAATCCCAGAATGAACACCCTTCCCCTCTTGGAGTGGCTCATTATATCTAGGGTCTAATTTCCACAGTGTTTTCTCCTCCCTGGGTAAACCCCTGGGTCTATTCTTCTTAACCATTAGTCAGTGCTGGAATAGGGGGGTTGGAGAGGGGAGTGAAGATGAGCTGTCCTTCCAGAGAACCTCCCCTGTTAGATAGCTTGTCTGTACTAGCCTGGTGTGAACAATGGACACTAATTAGTTTTCCTACTCCAGCACATGGCAACCTGATCCCTACCCATAATCCCCCTGGCTTCACTTTAAAGACAATGAATAACCTTACAGCATCTCATCAATATACAATACACAATATACATATTTACATTGAACTACAATGTCCCCTTAACCACATGTAATTGGACAATGCAGTTGTAGTCTGGTGAGCTGGGGAACAAAAGAACGGCTATAAAAAGTATTTGCTACAATCCACATTATGTGACAAACGAGAAACAGAATGATTAGCGTATCACATTCGTTTCGTCACAGTATTAAATCGTTTTCAGCTCTGTTCAGCTCTGCTCCAAAGAGCAGAGCTTCACAGCGCGCGTGTGGAGGGATCACATAATCCCTCCCTGTCACACACCGCTCTCTCTGCAATAAAGTGCAGGGATGCTTGTGCGCAGGCCCAAGCTTTTCAGTCAGTGCATCGCACTGGAGTGAGAAGAGAACACTGTGGATCACAATCTTCTTCGTTAGTGAAGAGGAATAGAAAAGGTAAGTTTTGCAAATTCACAGGAACAGCAGTTGTTCAGAACTGCTGTTCCTGTGGAGGTTTTCTAATAAATATGAGCGATAGTTCAATCCTTATCCATGTGATGAGGATTGCAAACTGTCTTTCATATTTTGTGGTGGATAATACATAGGGGCTATAGTGAGAAAGGCATAGAAACAAGAACAGAGCATTGTGGGATACAGAGAAAAAAATAAGTATCTGGTTACTGTGGATAAGTAAAAACTGGCCCTAATATGCTGCAACTAACAGATTTTCTCACTTTGAGATCCAATACCCCTTCCTTTTATGTTGTTAGGACAACTCTTTAAACTCTTAGCTCTTTTGAGCAGAATTTTCACTCCTATTGGGTCTCTATGTTGTGTAAATGCTAGAAACATATAATTGTTAAAGTGCCCTATAGGCACTGCTTGCTTTGTACATTGATTCAGGCTGGGGCTGTCTGAATCTATAATAATAATCATCATATTTAAAAACAAGGTCTGTCCAATGTCTAAGAAATTCTTTGCTCAAACATTATCACTTAGTAAATTTATCTACCGTATGCTATGATAATCTGCCCACTGAGGGTACAGTTTCCTTTGACTCTACAGCAAAAGAACCAAAACAGGAGCTTTGCTCCTTTTAATAAATGAAGCCTGCAAAGAAATAAGTCTCTCTGTGCAAAATTACATAAACACATGAGTAACAATTATAAAACCAGGACATGGTCGTGGGAGCTGCATGTTTAATATATTCAATATTTAAAAGATATTACATATATTAAATATTTAAACAAATATTTAAAATTACATTTTGTGCAAACACAATAAAACTATACAATAGCCCTCATGGATATTGAACACCTTTTCTGCTAGCCATGGTGGTAATTTTACCAGGATGTCTAACTATAATTGTAAGTACGGATAATACTTCAGATTTAAAACATAACCGTATGACTTAATTGGTTTAGCAATCGCCACTTTCACATAGAAAAATAGGAAAGAAGTGAACCCTTAACTCACATACACGTTCGCTTCTTATTTTTGCATGCCTGGCTGCAGACAGCTCCTATTCATTGCAATGTCACTAGTCAGCATTGGATGTCACAAGTCACTGTCCAGGGTCCAAACAGGGGCTCACTGTCTACCTCTCAGCTGTATATGGGTTTTCCCGGCTCCTCTTCATCGAAAACGTCACTGGTCAGTGTTGCTATGACACTGCCCGGAATTGGCAACAGGGGCTCACAGTCCATCCCTCTGCTAGAGACGGCTCCTCCAGGCTCCACTTCGTCGCAACGTCCCTAGTCAGCGTTGCAATGTCACATTCCAAAATCAGAACAATACCTCAGTGGGCCATTCCTGGATGGCTTGCGCTACAATGAGGAATGTTTTACAACATCAGTGTTAGTTCTGTCTGCCTGATCACATAACCTGAGAGGCGGGAAATTAACTTCCCTACTATTTGTTTGGTCTGTCTGACCATGTGACCTGAGAGGCGGGGAATTCAAACTTCCCCACTATTTAGTCTTCACTCTGACACTCTCCTGTGTCAGAGCAAGAAGTGTACTTAGTGTCTGGCTGCTCCTTATCCCTGTGGTTTTCCTGTGCACTTCTCCCTGTGAATACTGGCTGACTTTTTGTGTACCGACCCAGTTTGTCTATTTAACCCTGCATCTGCTGAATCCCTGCCAACACGCACTGGCTGACTTTCTGTGTACCGACCGGGCTTGTCTGATTAACCTTGCATCTGCTGAATCCCTGGCAACATGCACTGGCTGACCTTCTGTGTACCGAACCGGCTACAGTTCCTGACTCCTCTCGTGTTTGTCTCCTCGTGCCTCTCTACTAGACAGCAAGGTATGCCTGGCTTCCTACTTCTTACGGTTAAGCTGTTTTATATCCAGCTAGACAAGGCCTTTTACTGTGTTCCCAGAACCGTTCACCATACTACTATCTCTCTACCATCCCGGTGTGCAAACCTTGGGGCCGCGACCTGCGGGCCTCCGGCAGCTATAACCACCCTGCCTTGCGGCGGTTCTTGGAGAAGACCGGGAGGTCCGTTAGACTCCACGCCCTGGGAAGGCCAGTGCCAATACCAGTTGGTAATTGGATGTAACAATCAGAAAGGGAGTCAATTCCTTTACATAACAAGATCACTTTACATGAAAGGGCCTCACTTAGAGTAAAATCATGTTGCACTGTAGGGGGACAGAATTAAAATGTGCAACAAATTTAGAGTTGGGTAGGGGTTGCATCTTAGCACAACTCTAAATTTCAAAAGTAAAGCTGTTCAGCAATTGTGTGGTCCATGTAAAAGCTTTCAATATTTTAACCGATGCAAAAAAATAGCATTTGCTCCCCGAAACACTCAACATGGTTTGTCCAGGTGCAAATTTGCAACCTTTAGCTGGATTTGTTAGTAACTCTAAATGAAGCCCAAATTCTTCATTCATTCCTACAGCAAGAAAAAGAAATGTTTCACAGAAACAATGTGCCACTGTGTCTACCGCAAACTTGTTGCCAAATCTGACTACCAGCAAACTCGAACTTTGAATCCAAAATAACAGTTTAGCAGTTATAAGATACTGCGCGCACCATTATGGTCAACACTAATTCTAATATCTTTAATATTGGTTTGACCAAGTGTTTAAATCGGGTCAGTTCAATTGAATTTCAAACTGACTTGAATAGATGGATCAAGCTTTTCTGATAGTGTATTATCTCAACTCCTATTCAGTGGTGCTGGTGGAATAGTCATACTAAACTCACTTAGTGCCCAAAAGTTTAGAAATGGTCACATTCCTAAAAAATCATGTAGAATGGAAAAAGCTTAAATTATCTCCCACTTCCATAGAAGATTCATGAGTTCCCAATTGCAAATACTTTGACATTCATAAGTGCAAATACAATTTTTAAAAAAATTTCAGTGCAAAAATATTTCCCTTACCCTACCCAATATTCCCTTCCCTATGGCCCATCAGCCCATCTTACGATCTCTGAAGGAGCAGCAGGTGTGTCCACAGTGAGTCCTAGCTTCAGAGGGTGCTTGTAGCTGTTTATTTTATTTTTTAACATGTCTTTGGTAGTTTTTGGCAACAAGCGGCCACGGGACCACTTGAGGACCTCTGAGTCGCCACCTGTGGCCCCCAACTACTTCCTGCTTTATTGTCAGAATTGTTTGTTATAGCTTGTGACATTTGTTTCATTTCCTATTGACATGTTATTACGGATAGATGTCTCTTTGATAACATGTAATGAGAAGGTCTCTAATTTTCATAAAACAGTAACCTGTACATTTTTATCACCCTGTCGAAGTCGTATAATTGGATGAACGAAAATATATTGGTTAATATTGTTTTATTGGTCGACTGCACTCTATACGTGGCATACCGTGATCGCAAGGTAAAATACGCACGTACACACTCGCATTACAACATTTAGTTATTTATATAATTCATATTCATATTGGTTCCGTTACACTGTAATTTATGAGCAGATAGTATTTGGTTTATTATTAGTTTACATAATATGATTATATGTGCACTTCAGTGATATTTAAGGTTTAGGTTATAGGAAAGGTGTCATGTCTAGTATCATATTAAACCCCTATTCATCAGCAGTTGTCCGGTTCCATCGCCGAAGAGATCGCATATTGCATACTCTAGTTATTGATATTAGGGAATAAATAGCCAGATTGATATCAGAATGTGAAATGCTAATGAACTCATTGTAACTGGAGCACATCCCCTGGAGAGATGACCCCCACCTTTAGATTCCTTAGTCTGAACTAGCCTATGACCTGTTTACCCTGGACCCACCCAAAGTCTGAACCTATAGAAGCAAGCCACGTGTTTTCTATTGTTCACTCTGTAACACTAAATGTATATATGATCATAGCTGCTCTCCCAGTGTTCAGTCTACTCTGACCACAGTTATCTAAACAGATATACTGTTCACTGGGACCCATGGAAGCACAGTGAAGCGCATGCAATGCGAGCGCGGTATGTATGTATCTTTTGGTATTGGCTGTACTGTACTGTATTATAATATAATCATGTATTGAACTGTTAAACTTTGCATCTGCTAAAATAAATCACTTTGTGCGTTAGAAACACAATACAATCACTTGGCAATGCTTATTTGAAAACGATAGAATTACTTTAATAACCCTTCCAAACTAAACAATAAAATACATAAACTACATAAAACACACACACAAAGAAAAGTAAAAATGAGAGGAGGTAAAATTGATGTTGCTATGAACCTAACATTTATCTTCTACATTACTAGTTTTATCTGTTGCTAAAAGCCATAACTCCAACAATGACAGTCTGGGACAAAAAAGAGTGAAGGCAAATTGGCCAAAACGTTGCCTGTAAATTATCCATGAGGTCCTTAGTCTAATATGTCTGTGGTTGCATTGAAATATTTGCATCTTTGGGACATGTCACTGCTTAACCTCACATTCTATAACCTGTAATGGTTCAGAATGAGGAATGTGCATGTTTTTGCTTAAATGTGCCACATTGTGTTCTAGACTCTAGCAACCCACCTCTGTAGCCATTGCAACAGATACTGGAGAATTAACATCTGTGCTTATCTGGGACATTCGGGCAACAGATGAATCCTCAGAAGGAGACAAAGGGTTAGATTTACTATCAGGCGTGTTGCATGGCGGCTTCAAGCCGCCATGCATCGCGGCGGTTTTCTGGCGTGTTTGCATTGCAAACAGCCGGATTTACTAATGGGCGCATTTCAGCTTCAATTTGAAGCCGCCGGCGATGTAACGGCGGAATGTAATGCTCAAAGCCGCCGGCGGCTTTGAATAGAACATGGCGCTTTTGCTTTAAATGACGGCGCTTTTGTGTAAAGGCGGTTTTTTTGAAAATTACACCTGTCTCCTGGCCTGTTACTATTGGCTATTTTTTAAACTCAGGAGATTTGACATCACAAGCCCTATATAAACCACTGGCCTGACACTTTTTTCTCTGATAGGGTTTAGAGGAGTTTTGTGAGAGGAGTTTAAAGGATAGTGGTTTGCTGAGAGTTGGTGAGAGTTGGAGTTTGGTGGATTGGTGGAGCGATATCTGATTGAAGTGTGAGTAGTCCTGTGGTTTTTTCCTGTTTTGTACATTTATTTTCACATTTATTTTCTGTCTTGTATTTTTTGTATTTGACTTGTCCTTTGTCTGTGTTACTTGTGTGTGACTGTGTGGAGAGTCTGTCTGTAGGTAGTGTAGTTTGTTCTTTGTGTTTGTAAGTCCTTCAGTGTTTTGTGTTTTTCTGTCTTCTGGGTAAAAATGTCTAGAGATAGGAGGGGAGAACAGGCTGAGGAGAGGGAGATGGAGGTTGAGGGGTCAGAGGAGGGAGAGGGAGAGGTTGAGGAGACAGGACAGGGCAGGAAGACCAAGACAGGGAGGAATGTGCGCTTCTCACATGATGAGAATTGTGTGTTGGTGCACAACATCATCCTAGGGAACCTGGCAGCCCGGACTCCTATAAGGCGGCGTCACCAACTGTGGGGGAGAGTCTGTGAGGCCGTGAACGCGGTGGGCCCACTGAAGCGGACAGTGGCACACTGCCGCAAGCGCTTCTCTGATATTAAGAGGAGGCTTAAAGAGAAGATGGCCCAGGAAAGGAGGTCGACAAGGCGCACGGGTGGTGGCCCCCCACTTCGTATGGAGTACACCACGTACGAGGAGGAGCTGCGCCAGATAATGCCGGCTGAAATTGTAGAGGGCATAAATGTGCAGGACACAGACTCCCCCTCTTTTGGCCAAGTAGTTGGTGAGTTATTTGGTTTTTTTACCCTAACAGTATTTTAAATGCTTTTCTCTTTTTAAAACTGCTTTTCTCTTTGTAAAACTGCTTTTCTCTTTTTAAAGCTGCTTTTCTCTTTGTAAAACTGCTTTTCTCTTTGTAAAACTGCTTTTCTCTTTTTAAAACTGCTTTTCTCTTTTTTAAACTGCTTTTCTCTTTTTAAAACTGCTTTTCTCTTTGCAAACGTTTTTTTCTTTTTTTTTTGTTGTTTTTCAAATTGTATTTTTGAGTCTAATAGTTTGTAAAGGTTTTTTTTTTCTCATACCAAAAAAAAAAAAAAAATTCCAAACACATTTGTGCAATAAACAGTATATTTGGAAATTGTTTTTTTCTGGAAATACATTGTATGCTTTTTCTAATACATCCAGATTCGCCAGGACCGCAGTTCAGTCCCAGTGCCAGACCTACACCTCCACCTTCAGCGAGAGATTCGGGCACAGACGAGCAAGCAGGTGCGTGATATCTGTTTAGGAGAGAAATAATGGAGTTAATTGATTTTCTGTGCAAATGTTGCTGTCAATTTATTTTTTATTTTTTTAATTGTTTGCAATGAGAAGTTAGGCCTACATTTTACTAAACTGATATGTTGCCTATAGTAACCCATCAGAATATACCTTTACTTTATTTATTGCATTCAACAAAATGACAGCTAAAATCTGATTGGTTGCTATAGGCAACATCTCCACTTTTTATAGCATGCAGTTTAGTCAAAATAACCCAGCATGTACTACACAGTCCAAATGATAATGGGTATTAAAAGGATAATAAGTGCATCCGTAAGCAGGTAGCATAGGACTAGAAATCAGGAATGCAAACATTGTGAAAGAATCTGTAGTTGCTAAAGAATATTCTTTCCTATCCAGTGTTCAGAATGCAATATACAAACATATTATATACTATATACTTACCGTCATTTTTTATACACAGGGCCCTCTTCATACCAGCCACCTCAGGCGGAGTCCCTGGAAATGTCCTCTGAGCCAGAGGATCAAACGACCATCACCCTGGTAACAGTGGATGCCCCTGTGTCTGGCCTCCAGGAAGTTTCACCTGGCCCTGCTGAACCATCACACCACCAACCTGCACCTGAAAGTATGGACCCAGCCAAAGAAATGGCGCTGTCTATTGGCGCATTCCAGCAGCAACAGACATTGTTCATGGACAGGCAAACTCGCCACATGTCACAAATTGCGGCCCAGTTGAGGCAGATACACCGCTCCAATAGTCTACTCCCTGCTGGAATCAACCGTCTGGCAACAGCTTTAGAACAGAGCAATGTGCAGCTGGCCCAAATGACTGGGGCTGTGGAGGCCTTACATTCCACAGTACGTGAGGGGAATGCCAATGTCACCCGGCTGGCAGGGCAACTACATTCTGAAATTGTAGCCCATTTACCGGCACCTATGTCTTCAGCCACCACCAGTGCCGCTAGTACGCCTACCACATCTCTACAGAGTACTCCTCCAAGGAGAGGTGCTCGCACCAGGGGTGGGCGAGGGAGGGGAGAGAGTGGCACCAAGCATAGCGATATGCCTGCAAAAAGGCATCGCTAGCACAATGTTTGTTATTGATTAATGTTTTGTCAAGTTTCTATAACCATTATACGTTATTATTTATTGTGTTCTGCAATAAATGCAGTTAAATTTCTATTGTGTCAGTCTTTCTTTTCTGCACATTAAACAAGAGTATACTGATTTTTTAACAACTATGCACTAATTTCACTTAAACATTGACCTCTGACTGTCACATTCCAGGGATGTTCATATTTACCACATGAGGAGTACACACTATCCTGTTTTTAAAGGTTCCAATTTACAAAAAATTTAAAATAAAATACTAAAATTGCACTCACATAAAACACATTTTTGAGCACAAAATGTTTTTCATACTATGTACTTACACGTAAAGTAGTTTGCAATTAGACGGTCTCTAATCTCCCTTCCGCCCTCTGTGCTCTGCACATCACCATGTGACACGGACCCCTTCTTCTTCACTGTCTACTGCAATAATCGGTGGGGTAAGTTGATGTATTGCTAGATTATGTATCAAACAGCCAGCCAGGATAATATCAGACCCCTTTTCAGGTGCATACATAGCCACACAACCCGATTATTCTAGTAACCTGAACCTAGTTTACCAAAGTACAAAGGTACGCTATAACACCCCTCTACTAAATCAGTAAATAAATTGCATGGTGGGAAGACACAAGAGAAAAAGAAACCAAAACAACACTGCAATTACAAGACACTGGCCTTTTAACATATACAATCCCAAAGTAAAAAACTTTGTACATGAAATGGCCCTTTTCCTTCTGTTCTGATTGCCCAAATATCAGAAACAGCACACTGTTTGAGCAATCTCGCCGCTCACAAGCAGCGCTTTCATTTTGGTCTATTGAATAGTAAATCCGGCTGTTTGTATGTTGAACATTGTTGAAACCGTCATGGCGATTTATACAGAGGCGGGTTTGGAAACATCATTTTTGGCCGTTTGGACGGCGGGTTTAGCCTTAGTAAATCCGGCGATGGCTAAACCGCCGCCAAACCCGCCGAAATTCGGCGGGTTTACAAACACGCCTGATAGTAAATCTAGCCCTAAGAGTCTGAAGCACCTGTCTGTAGTTGGACGCTATTGTAACCAGTGAAGCAGTGGAAATAGAGAAGGACCTTCGATGAGAAAAAAGAAAAAAGTGCAAAAGCACCCACAACCAGGCTATCACGGCCAGAATTGTCTCTCTCAGATGCCACAGAATGGGCTGGCCTTGGATGTAACCATCTATCACAGAGAATACCTGCACATTCTGACATATATTTATTCAGGCATGCAAATGGGAGCTTGCCAGTTGCTCGGAAACACACACAGACCACCGTTCCAGGAATGGGGTGGTCCCTTGATTGACAGGCTTGTTCCTCCACCGGGACCAGCCATCATGCACCAATAGAATGCACGCCATTCCACATGTACAGGAATCAAAAGGGGAAGATAGAAGTGTCGGCCTCTGCATAGCCGAATGCTAGAAGACAAGCGTGAGGGATGGGAGGGAATCTTAATGTTAATTATTTAATGGTGGGGTGAGGGTGGGGATTAATCATCTAATGGTGGATGACAACTTGGTTGGATCTGAGGTTGGGATTTAATCATTCAACGGTGGATGACAACTCAGTTGGATCTTTGGTCCAACAAAGCACGGTATACAGTAGTGCAAAATAATCAAAATTGCATGAATTTGGTAAGCATAATGTACACTACAATTGTAGTGCATTCAACTTTCTCAACAATATCAAATTGTCACTGCTATACATATGTTTTTCAATCAGAATATTCCTAATGATAATAAAATAAATGTGAATATAAATATTATGTGAATAAAAACACAAAAGTAACTCATGCCTGAGCTTGTTTTGCCTTTTGCAATTGAATATAATGGTCTAACTACAGGAATGTGACAACTTTATTAATTAATAAAAATAAAAAAAACACATTATACAAGTTATACTTACTAAACTAAAAAAGAAATTGCAAAGGATCCTCGGACCACCAAAAACTGATAATGCAATGTCGATACTAAATATCAAAATAAATTTATTAAAAACAATGAATATAACATGTGATATCACTACTTAATATACAATATAAGCACAATACCGATAGATGGCCATTAATAGATAAAGGAACCACAAATATTATAGGTGCACTTATGTAGAATAATTTATATATATATATATATATATATATATATATATATATTAGAGATGGTCACTGACCCCCGTGTTTTGGTTTTGGATTCGGTTTTGGATCTGGATTACCGTCGTGTTTTGGTTTTGGTTTTGGTTTTGCAAAACCGCCATTGCGTGTTTTGGTTTTGGTTTTGGTTTTGTTTGGTTTTGTTTTGCTATTTTTTGGGAAAATCCATGTTTTTGGGCCTAAATTAACCCAATTTAGTGCTCCAACTGTTTTAGAGACAAGTAATCTAATTGTTGAGGTAATAAATCATCCAAAAAAACAGTTTAATTCTTCGTTGGTAGGCCTATTCTACACACAAAACAGATTGTCTTCCTCTCCATCTATGCATATTGGCAATGCAGCCATCGTCTTGAATGTATATTACACCCTACACTTATAGTTAAATATGTAAAGAAATGGAAAAAGCCAGTTTGGTTTCTGTCTCTCAAGGCCCCCCTCCACTTGTATAAAATACCAAAAAATTCAGCCATTATAGACTGTACAATATTAATTGACATGGAGAAAGCCAGTTTGGTTTCTGTCTCTCTAGGCCCCCCTCCACTTGTATAAAATACCAAACAATTCAGCCATTATAGACTGTACAATATTAATTGACATGGAGAAAGCCAGTTTGGTTTCTGTCTCTCAAGGCCCCCCTCCACTTGTATAAAATACTAAAAAATTCAGCCATTATAGACTGTACAATATTAATTGACATGGAGAAAGACAGTTTGGGGTCACTCTGTCTCTCTAGGCCCCCCTCCACTTGTATAAAATACCAAAAAATTCAGCCATTATAGACTGTACAATATTAATTGACATGGAGAAAGCCAGTTTGGTTTCTGTCTCTCTAGGCCCCCCTCCACTTGTATAAAATACTAAAAAATTCAGCCATTATAGACTGTACAATATTAATTGACATGGAGAAAGACAGTTTGGTTTCTGTCTCTCAAGGCCCCCCTCCACTTGTATAAAATACTAAAAAATTCAGCCATTATAGACTGTACAATATTAATTGACATGGAGAAAGACAGTTTGGGGTCACTCTGTCTCTCTAGGCCCCCCTCCACTTGTATAAAATACCAAAAAATTCAGCCATTATAGACTGTACAATATTAATTGACATGGAGAAAGCCAGTTTGGTTTCTGTCTCTCTAGGCCCCCCTCCACTTGTATAAAATACTAAAAAATTCAGCCATTATAGACTGTACAATATTAATTGACATGGAGAAAGACAGTTTGGTTTCTGTCTCTCTAGGCCCCCCTCCACTTGTATAAAATACTAAAAAATTCAGCCATTATAGACTGTACAATATTAATTGACATGGAGAAAGCCAGTTTGGTTTCTGTCTCTCAAGGCCCCCCTCCACTTGTATAAAATACTAAAAAATTCAGCCATTATAGACTGTACAATATTAATTGACATGGAGAAAGACAGTTTGGGGTCACTCTGTCTCTCTAGGCCCCCCTCCACTTGTATAAAATACCAAAAAATTCAGCCATTATAGACTGTACAATATTAATTGACATGGAGAAAGCCAGTTTGGTTTCTGTCTCTCTAGGCCCCCCTCCACTTGTATAAAATACTAAAAAATTCAGCCATTATAGACTGTACAATATTAATTGACATGGAGAAAGACAGTTTGGTTTCTGTCTCTCTAGGCCCCCCTCCACTTGTATAAAATACTAAAAAATTCAGCCATTATAGACTGTACAATATTATGAAAAATGGACAAAGCCAGTTTAGGGTCACTCTGTCTATGACACCCTACCCTTAAGGATAAATTGCCCTAACAGCAGCCTTTCAAGATGGTATGTGATATGGAAATGCCACAAGTCCCTTTCCTCTTTGGGGGTAGATTGCACCCTACACTTACATAGAAAGTTTTAAAAAGATGTTATCGGCATCATCTTCAGCTTCATCCTCACCCTCATCAGTGTGTACGTCATCATCACAGACTATCAATTCATCGCCGCTTGAATCCGCCATTAGAGAACAGTCAGTGCTTGGATGTCTTGGATGGTGAAGGCCTTCCTCGTGGAAGATGTAGTTCATTTTTATAAACATCATTTTCTCCACATTTTTGGGAAGTAACCTTCTACGGCGATCACTGACTAAGTTCCCTGCTGTGCTGAACACTCGTTCAGAGTACACACTGGAGGGTGGGCAGCTTAGGTATTGCAAAGCAAGTTTGTACATGGGTTTCCAAATGGCCTGCTTTTCTTCCCAGTAAGGAAAGGGACTGTCTGACATTTCCATATCAACTACCTCTTGAAAGTAATCCTCCACCATCCTTTGCATGTTTATACTCATATTGGATGGACTTATGGGCAAAGTGACACTTTTTTTTGAAAAATCCTTCAAACCAGCCCAGATGTTAAATTGTTCTCGTCTGCCCCCTGTGTCTTCCCTGCTTCTTTTTTGGAAATTTAATTTTTTACGAGCAACAGCTTGAGAAAGTGAAGGAGGACACGTCGTCAAGCCGAGGCCCAGTTCAGCGGCCAACTTGCTGAGCAATAGCTCCTTGCAAAAGTTCACATCTCGCTCATTTACAAGTAAAGACTCAATGTAGGTTTTAAACCTTGGATCAAGCACAGTGGCCAAAACGTACTGATCCGAGTTCAAGATCTTAATAACTCGAGGATCATTGTGAAGCGAATTAAGTACTTGATCGACAAGGCCAACATACTTTGCTGAATTGCTTGCTTTCAGCTCCTCCTTCATTTTCTCAAGCTGCTTTTCCAATAGTCTAATTAAAGGAATGACTTGGCTCAAACTAGCAGAGTCTGCACTGACCTCACATGTCACAACTTCAAATGGTTTCAGCACCTTGCACAGCACTGAAAGGATTCCCCACTGTGCAAGAGTGAAATACATCCCCCCTCCTTTCCCAATGTCATGACTTGTGCAATATGCTTGGATGGCTTTGCGCTGTTCCTCCATCCTCTGAAGCATGTACAGGGTGGAATTCCACCGAGTTACCACCTCTTGCTTAAGTTGGTGGCAGGGCAAGTTAAACTGCTCTTGGAGCTGCTGTAATCTCCTACATGCTGTGGCTGAATGCCTGAAATGGCCTGAAATTTTACGGGCCACCGAAAGCATCTCCTGCACCTCACGGTTATTTCGTAGGAAGCTCTGCACCACCAAGTTGATGGTGTGAGCAAAACAGGGAATATGTTGGAAATCACCCAGCTGTAATGCTCGCACTATATTGTTGGCGTTATCTGAAATGACATACCCTGGGGAGAGTCCGAGTGGTATAAGCCATGCATCAATCACATCTCTCAGTTTGCGTAACAAATTGTCAGCCGTATGCCTGTTAGTGAAGCCGGTGATACAAAGAGTGGCCTGCCTGTGACAAATGTTACGTAGTGGTGTACATGCTGCTGCTGTTCCTGCTGGTGAAGGTGAATGACCAACCCAGTGGGCTGTCACAGTCATATAGTCTTTGGTTTGGCCACTTCCACTTGTCCACATATCTGTGGTTAAGTGAACAGTGGGCAGAATGGCATTTTTCAGCGCAATCTCTACATTTTTACACACTTTTTGGTATAGTTGTGGAATAGCTTTACGGGAGAAATGGTGTCGCGATGGAATTCTGTAACGCGGACACAAAACCTCAATTAACTGTGAAAAACCAGCTGCGTTTATTGTGGAGATTGGACGCAGATCTAACACTAACATTGCAGCCATGGCGTCTGTGATTCGCTTGGCGACTGGGTGACTGCTGTCATATTTGCTTCCCCTCGCAAATGATTGTTTCACAGTTAATTGCTGAAATGTAGGACTGCTCATTTTATTCACCTGCCTCTGGGATGACGATTCACCCCCAGCAGCAGCAACAGCAGCAGCAGGACTAACGCTTTCTTCAGAGGAATCAATAATAGTGCCGGAGTCATCCAGCCTTAAGTGGGATGCCGGGCTAACTCCGAGCGCTACTGAGGATATTGATGAGGATGGTGTGGTGGGTGTATTTTGTAGCCGTCGGTATGTCGGTGAGCGGAGGGTCTTAGCTGATGAGGGAGTGCTTGTATTCTTTTGGGAAGAACTTTCAGCTTTTCCCAACACTTTGCCATGAACTCTCGTTAAATGGCGTAACATAGACGAGGTTCCAAGATGGTTAAGGTCCCTCCCTCGACTGACTGTGGCTTCACATACACTACAAATGGCTATACAATTGTTGTCTGGATTTGGGTAGAAATAATTCCACACATAAGAAGTGGATTTTTTTGTTTTATGCCCAGGCATGACAATGGCCTTTTTCTTGTCACGTGCCAGAACTGCTGCCACTGGTGCAGGACTTACACAAACAACCTCATCCTCATCAACATCCTCATTAGCGCCCTCGTCGCCTACACAAATCTCCCCCTCATCCTCTTCTAATTCCAAAGTGGCATCCTCAATTTGGGTATCACCGGCTACACTCGGGCTATTAAGGCACACATCAGCAGAATGCTCACGATTAGACATCCCACTGTTGGATGGACTCTCCACAGGGATTGTTGTCATTTGTGAATCAGAGCAAATATTCTCCTGTAATGCCTCACTGGTATCTTGCAGCTCAGCTTTGACGCGTAACAGTAGTTGTGCACCAATTGTAGCCTGGGTAACTTTTTGGGATCTGCCACTAATAGCCAAAGGTGAAGGCCTCATTCTCTCTTTGCCACTGCGTGTGTAGAATGGCATGCTTGCAATTTTTTTTTTATCGTCACTTAACTTTTGCTCAGTTACACTTCTTTTTCGCTTCAATACAGTAAATTTTTTTTTGGTTTTTGTTTTTTGCACTAATTTGAAAACACTCTGTTGTTTGACATCGCCTTGGCCAGATGACGTACTGGGAACACTAACATCAGGACTGGTGACAGAACCTGGTTGCTCATTTAGATCATATGTGGACTGCTTTGAATCCATTCTGAGCGCAAACCACTGAGGAGTGCTAAAAATTATTGAGTAGATACTGCTGACAGATATGACTTTTGACAGCCAGAAATATTAATGCACAATTAGGGAGGACACCCCAAAAACACTGAGGAGTGCTAAAAATTATTGAGTAGATACTGCTGACAGATATGACTTTTGACAGCCAGAAATATTAATGCACAATTAGGGAGGACACCCCAAAAACACTGAGGAGTGCTAAAAATTATTGAGTAGATACTGCTGACAGATATGACTTTTGACAGCCAGAAATATTAATGCACAATTAGGGAGGACACCCCAAAAACACTGAGGAGTGCTAAAAATTATTGAGTAGATACTGCTGACAGATATGACTTTTGACAGCCAGAAATATTAATGCACAATTAGGGAGGACACCCCAAAAACACTGAGGAGTGCTAAAAATTATTGAGTAGATACTGCTGACAGATATGACTTTTGACAGCCAGAAATATTAATGCACAATTAGGGAGGACACCCCAAAAACACTGAGGTGTGCTACAAATTATTTAGTAGATACTGCTGACAGATATGACTTTTGACAGCCAGAAATATTAATGCACAATTAGGGAGGACACCCCAAAAACACTGAGGAGTGCTAAAAATTATTGAGTAGATACTGCTGACAGATATGACTTTTGACAGCCAGAAATATTAATGCACAATTAGGGAGGACACCCCAAAAACACTGAGGTGTGCTACAAATTATTTAGTAGATACTGCTGACAGATATGACTTTTGACAGCCAGAAATATTAATGCACAATTATGGGGGACACCCCAAAAGCGCTGGGGAGTGCCAAATATGAAGAAAAAATAATAAACCTCTATCCTCCTCTCTGCACTAGCGATTTTGGTTAGAGCAATTGCAAGAACAATATGGTATTCTCTGTCCCTGCTCTAATTAGCCTATGACTACACCCTGCTCTCTCCCTCTGTCAAATGGCGATGGATTGCTGTGGAGGCGTGTATTTATAAAGTTGAAGTATCGCGAGAACCGAGTCCCGAGATCCGACGACGTCACAATGACGTTCGGCCTCGATTTGGATTCGGAATGGGCGGGAGAGTACCGAGCTGCTCAGCTCGGTACTCGGATACCCAAAGTTCGGGTGGGTTCGGTTCTCGGAGAACCGGACCCGCCCATCTCTAATATATATATATATATATATATATATATATATATATATATTTATATATATACAAGCTTGTGTAAAATCCTCCAAAAAATGATGGTACAATAAAGTGTCTCATATAAAAAGTTCTTTACGATGGGGTCTCAGAAAAGAGAGCATATAGCAGTTTGGTACTCACAGTATCATGTAGTGTTGCCTCTTAATGAAACAACTAGAAAAAAGACCGCACCAGGTGGTTCATATAATTCCTCTAAGTGTATATATCAGTCTGGCTACATAGCATTAACTATACCACCTGAGGTTAGGTGCACCCGATCATAGGCTTACTAGAAACATAAACATGAGAGAAAAAAGAAATGATCTAAGTGGGGCACTCAAATGGACAGAAATTCTTTGATTTATATAAATAATATTCTGTTAAATACTCCTTTATTGATTCATTGTTAAAACATTCCATTAGCGAAATATAAAACTTGTATATGAATAACACCATGAATAAAGATAACTGTTAAAAAGACAAATGCTAGTTTGTCTAACCGCGACACTGCTCTGATTAGGAATCTACTTTGATAGTTGATTGTGTAACATGTATAATAAATGTTCTATTCATACCACATCCCTCTGGAAAGACTTTGTGTAAGATAAAATCGTCTTTATTCTTACATCTTATTAACCAGAAACAAAGGTGGGATGAACTGATAAGGATTATAGAGGAGCTGCGGGTATTACACTCTATTATGTGTTAAATATATTTCTTCTATCCACTGTGTGCCAGCTTATTTCCCTTTAAAACAGCTAGTGGTCATATATATATTGATCCCTTGAGTTCACCTAAATAACGGGTTAGCTATTTCCTAGATATGATTTCAATTAGATTGTGGTGGGGTAATAGTTACTAGAACCATCCCGCTAAATATTCTGTGTATATCAGGGTTGTCACTGCTAGCTATTGCTATCCTTCCATCTGGCTGTCTCGCTTCTCTCAACTTCTCACTCAGCGAGCAGCATATGAGGATTCCTAACTAAATATACTCTATATCGCTAAATAGCCTAAGTAGATTTGACAGAGCAGCGAGCGCGGCGTCCACCAACGCGCGTTTCGCTAAGGCTTTTACTAAGGCAAGCCGAGGGTATGGCTAGATCGATTATTTATAGGGGAGAGCTCTCCCCTATGATGACATCATCGTTAGCAACGTTATGGCAACAACAGTTGCCATGTCTACCGCTGGGTATGTAGTGGCGTGAATTGTTGATCCAAACAGTGGATTATCCTCTCTGACTTTTCAAATGGATCCTATATCCGATCCTAACTACAGGTAAGTTGAAAAATAAACAGGAAGCTCCCTCATTTTAATATTAAAGACCCATGGGGAGATTTCAGGTTCAAGATGTATTTATTAAATGTTTAAAAGATACATGTATCACTAAAATAAACCCACACGAACCTCTTTGGCTCATCTTACATATTACCAATCTGAGATTTCTGAGAGCCATAACGATAAGGCCATCTTGCATATTATAAGCCAAGATCTCTTAGATACAATGGACTTACATTGGTGAGGACAAAAAACAGGTTATGTTGATGTTGGGCACACACATTAATGCCTCATATCCATTGTATTTTACCACAGACCCAGATTTAATTAACTGAACATTCATGTTAAGTGTCATTGGTGTACAAGATCCTAATTATTAATCAAATAATAATACAGTAAATTTTATACCTAATACAAGTAAAACAAAGTGAAAAACTACCTGTGCTATTCTCTTCAATTCTTTAATACTAAATCAGTTTCTAAATCAGTTTTATCTGATTAGAATTTTCTTCATTCATAAATTAAAGTGCATAAACATAATAATAATTGAATAATGATTTTCTATAAAATCGCATATCGAATATAGTGAATATGGACCAAATTGATCCAATTAGGAAAATTAGTGATGAACAAATAATTTTAGGAAAGACGATCTGATTCAGACCGAGGTAAAAAATAAAATGTGATTAACATTTAATAAACAAACTCCTGCAAGGAATCACTCATTGTGAATAAGGTTAAATGTATCTCTAATACCCACCTCTTTGTTAAATTGTTAATTAAAGACTGATCTCAGGTAACTTATATTAATCCATATCAAAGGACATGGACTGATCCCTCATCCAAAACCTAATTCGTGAGATAAAAGACGTTAATTCAAAAGGCTGAGAAATTACTATGGTCATTCAAACCATTTGGATTCATACTGCCCATCAAGAATATGAGTTTGGTTTCTCGTCTTAATAGTTCATTCTGAAGGTCCCCTCCTCTGAGGCCCAAATTGACTTGTTCCATCGCGAATGCCATTAGAACGCTAGAGTCACTTTGGTGACAATTTAGAAAATGTTTTGCCACTACTGTCAATGGTTTAAAATTAGCCCTGTCATTCATAGCTCTTTTTATACTACCAATATGCTCCAGAATTCGTTTTTTAAAAGGTCTGCTTGTCATCCCCACATATTTTAAGTTACATGGGCAGGAAAAACAGTAGATGACATTGATGGAATTGCAATTCAAATATTTGGGAATTTTATACGTTTTCCCAAACCTGTCTTTATATTCCTTCACCTGACACATATTAGGGCAGGCTTTACATGACCCACACTTAAAAAAGCCACTGGGAATATTCGAGATATTTTTCCTAGGCGTCAGAAAGCTATGAACCAGATGATCTCTGAGGTTATTTGACCGTCTCCATGTTATGGAGATTTTAGGTTCTAATGTCCGTTTAAGATCATCATCCAATTGTAGAATAAACCAATGTTTTTGTAAAACTTGTGTCACTGCCCTCCATTCTGAGCAGAAGGTGCCGACCATTCTCAGTTTCGAGTTCTTACTATCTGTATTTCTTCTATCAACATGAGAATGGATTAGAGATTCTCTATCAATTTTGGACACCATATTCTCAGCTTTTTTGATGGTACTTCCATCATAACCCCTTCTAGTTAGTCTACGTTTCAATTCGTTCGCTCTCTGTTTGTAAATAGATTCATCAGAACAATTCCTTTTGGTTCTTAACAATTCTGCTTTGGGTATTCCTGAAATAACCGGCGGATAGTGGGAACTAGAAGAGTATAATAAACTATTCGTAGCTGTTTTTTTCCTATATACATCTGTATGTAAACTTCCATCTGTAGTTCTGAAGATGGTTAAATCAAGGAAGTTAATTGATGAATCATGTTTTTCCGATGTTAATCTTAAATTAAGTTTATTATCATTCAGGGAATTTGTAAATTCATGAAATAGTCTTTCATCAGCATCCCACAACAGGAACACATCATCTATATACCTTAACCACATTAATATGTGGTCTGTATATTTCTCATTCCTTGGGTGAAAGACTACCTCTTTCTCCCACCAGCCCAGATATAAATTGGCATAGGTGGGAGCACAAGCCGTCCCCATCGCTGTTCCCTGGATCTGCAGAAAGAATTTTTTTTCAAACACAAAATAATTTTTTGTTAGAGCGAACTGAAGTAGAGTGATCAGAAAATCAGAAAAATCAGTATTTCTTTTCATGCTGAGAAAGTACTTGACTGCATGGAGTCCATTGGTGTGTACTATATTGGTATAAAGAGATTTTATATCATAGGTAATATGTAAGATGAGCCAAAGAGGTTCGTGTGGGTTTATTTTAGTGATACATGTATCTTTTAAACATTTAATAAATACATCTTGAACCTGAAATCTCCCCATGGGTCTTTAATATTAAAATGAGGGAGCTTCCTGTTTATTTTTCAACTTACCTGTAGTTAGGATCGGATATAGGATCCATTTGAAAAGTCAGAGAGGAAAATCCACTGTTTGGATCGACAATTCACGCCACTACATACCCAGCGGTAGACATGGCAACTGTTGTTGCCATAACGTTGCTAACGATGATGTCATCATAGGGGAGAGCTCTCCCCTATAAATAATCGATCTAGCCATACCCTCGGCTTGCCTTAGTGAAAGCCTTAGCGAAACGCGCGTCGGCGGATGCCGCGCTCACTGCTCTGTCAAATTTACTTAGGCTATTTAGCGATATAGAGTATATTTAGTTAGGAATCCTCATATGCTGCTCGCTGAGTGAGAAGTTGAGAGAAGCGAGACAGCCAGATGGAAGGATAGCAATAGCTAGCAGTGACAACCCTGATATACACAGAATATTTAGCGGGATGGTTCTAGTAACTATTACCCCACCACAATCTAATTGAAATCATATCTAGGAAATAGCTAACCCGTTATTTAGGTGAACTCAAGGGATCAATATATATATGACCACTAGCTGTTTTAAAGGGAAATAAGCTGGCACACAGTGGATAGAAGAAATATATTTAACACATAATAGTGTGTAATACCAGTAGCTCCTCTATAATCCTTATCAGTTCATCCCACCTTTGTTTCTGGTTAATAAGATGTAAGAATAAAGACGATTTTATGTTACACAAAGTCTTTCCAGAGGGATGTGGTATGAATAGAACATTTATTATACATGTTACACAATCAACTATCAAAGTAGATTCCTAATCAGAGCAGTGTCGCGGTTAGACAAACTAGCATTTGTCTTTTTAACAGTTATCTTTATTCATGGTGTTATTCATATACAAGTTTTATATATCGCTAATGGAATGTTTTAACAATGAATCAATAAAGGAGTATTTAACAGAATATTATTTATATAAACCAAAGAATTTCTGTCCATTTGAGTGCCCCACTTAGATCATTTCTTTTTTCTCTCATGTTTATGTTCTTAATGAAACAAGCATGAATTGGTTATGTAGGTTAAGCGATCCACGGATAGAAAATTGTAAGCACTATTTTACCAAACTCTTGGAAACAGAGGTGTATCACCCATTAAGTGCTTTATCCGCCGCTCTGTAACAAAGACCCTGAGACAGCTTTTGAAAGTACCAATAAACTCGAAATTAGAGCACTTCTTGGATCAATTACAGCTGTAACAATCTTTGGATTTTCAAAACACTTCAAACGGCATATGAGTGATCAATTACAGAGAAACACAGGGGCCGATTCTACGTATTTCGTTGCTAACATGCAACTTTATCAAGGATATTTACTAAACTGCGGGTTTGAAAAAGTGGAGGTGTTACCTATAGCAACCAATCAGATTCTAGCTATAATGTTGTAGAATGTACTGAATAAATGATAACTAGAATCTGATTGGTTCCTATAGGCAACATTTCCACTTTTTCGTAACACACAGTTTCGTAAATATACCCCAAGTTTGAGAGAGGAGAGAAAACAGAGCTATAGCAGAGAGAGACAGCAGCAATGCAGAGAGAGAAACTGTGAATAGAAAAAAACAGAAGCTAAAGCTGCAATTTGCAACAGAATGAAAAATAATAGCCATTGAAGTAAAGTTCAAAGAAGGAGCTTCGGGGTGAAGGAATTGTAGATAAGTATAGCTGGTTATATTACTCATTTGCTGCTGGACTGAGATATTACTCTTAGGGACATATTCAATCGCCGTTATGTTCCTGCGAACATCGCGGCTGTGCACATTATCTGGTACTAAGGTACCTGAACATCACACATTTCTCCTCACTCCCCTATGGGGGGCAAAGAGAAATCTGTGATGTTACATCACAGCGGAAAGCCTTCGCAACCATTCCATTAGTACTTTGCAGCTAATTGAATATGCCCTTTAGAGTGAAGAGAATAGGACTAGTGTGGGGAGTCCTGAAGATGTGGATTTGTCTTTGTCAGGATTCTCTATCATGAGTGGGTTCCTTCTGTTCTGCCTGGGATTGATAGTACTTTACCCAGAGGCACGGAATCTAACAAAGTGGAAGGTTTTCACCAGAGGTTCCCGCAAGGGAATTTGGGCTTGACAGCTTCCACTCTGCAGGTCGCGGCCCTCTAGGGGAGTTCCCAGTGAGCAGCGATAGTGAACCGAGTACAGAGGAGAATGTAGGCAGTAGATAGCCACAAATGAGTAGGAGTACTGAGTGATGCTCAGTGATAGTCCACAGAGAGATAATATGTGATTTGCAGCAGCACACTTGGAGATATGGTAGCGATGATCTGCAATAGTTGCCACTAACAAGTGGAGTAGGTCATAGTTGATTTGCAGCAGCGCACTTGGAAAGAAGGTAGCGATGTTCTGCAGTAGTTACCACTAACGAGTGGAGCAGATAGTAGGTGAGTTGCAGCAATACACTTGTAGAGATGGTAGCGATGATCTGCAGTAGTTACCACTAACGAGTGGAGCAGGTAGTAGGTGAGTTGCAGCAATAAACTTAAAGAGATGGTAGCGATGATCTGCAGTAGTTATCACTAACAAGTGGACCAGGTAGTCGGTGATTGCAGCAGTACGCTTGGAGAGATGACAGCGATGAACTGCAGGAGCTACCACTAACGAGTGGAGCAGGTAATAGGTGATTGCAGCATCAGAGTGCATGATCTGCTTCCAGGCCAGGAGTCTGACGAGAAGAACCAGCACTGAAAGGTACTGGGAGGAGTCTTATAAATGAGAGGTAACCAATGGATGAACGGGACAGGCGAACACAGGTGAAATGATTACCTGCACATGTGCAGAACTGATTGCTGGCCTGACAGCTGGGGAAGAAGCAGGGAATGAGGAATGAATAATACTCAGGTTACCGGGTGGCAGCCGTGGGTGAGTGGCGTGTGACAGTCTTATGCCCAATTGCTAGGTGCAGAACTGAGATGTCTGTTGCAAGGGCAATAGAGGTTATCAAGAGTGGGAGCTTAGGATTGAGAGACTGAGTTTGATCCACCTCAAATGAAGGATGTTTGTTGTTGCTACTACTGTCAGATGTTTTAGGACTACAGGAAAAATAAAGTTGCTGAACATTGAGAATTGAGCTTGTTATCCACCATTTTATGGGTACAATTTAGCCCATGAGCAGAAGCCATTTTGAGATTAGAGAGAAAGTTGTGCTATCAGGTATGGAAATCTATAGCTGCATTTCGTTCAAGAGTCAAGTGTTGCCTTCTTTATGTGATTACACATCATTTATTCAAGTAACTGAGTTTGAATTAAACTTGCTCATCTGCATAGTGTGAGAGTGTTTAACTGTGCTATTGTTTCTAGAGAAGAGTGGTAATTGGATCACCAGGGAAGTAAGAGGTCTCTATTCAAAGGCACCTCCATATAGTTCTCTGACCAAGGATTATTTGCCTACTTTAGACATATGCAGACTGTGACAGATCGCATGCTACCAATACACACCAACAAGAGAGCTAAAAGAAATATTGGGCATTTTTTACATTTCAAAGATTTGGGTGTGATAGAGTATGTTGAGAACTATGCAAAATACTGTGAAATTATTGCATAACGTGTAAAAAGTTAAACTGCTAAAGGAAGTACTGCTGCAGGCTGTTGGAGTTACTATGCAAACTGTTAGCTTTCTAATATAATTTTAATTTAATATTTAAATAGAATGTTAGAAAAGACAAGCACTTCCAATCCACTAATGTATACACAATTCATTAAAATTATAATTCTTTATTATATATATTCTAGATATTTTTACGTTTTTTTAAGATTTTTTATAAAATAAATCAAATAAACATAATTATATGTGAAAAAGTAAAAGGGGAATATTAGAAAGTGATTATAATGAAATTAAAATGAGAATGTGTATATGCATACTGCACCAGGACTTGTTCTTTGTATATCAGCTAACTAGCTATGTCTATTGCAGACATTTTTGGTATACCTCGTATCATCTATATTAATGAACTAAATTCACACCCAATATCTCATTTAACTCACTATCTACCATGTTATGTTATGTTTATTGGCAGATATGGTGTGCTGATGTATGAGGTTTTACACTTTGTCAGTTTGATTAAACATTTTAGGACCTCTCTTTCAGGCGCCTTGGGAATGTCTTGCAACTTGTCTCACCTAGGAGGGTTGGAACCCAACTCCTCCCATCCCATATTCCGGCTGCCACCATACATGCTGTCTTAGGGACCGCAGACACCCATATAATTTTTTTATAATAAGAATTACTTTGCTAATGTTCATAAAATTGATGACATGTTATGCAGATTGTGCTGTCAATATGTCAATTGTGTTGTCTTAAATCTGACATCCACGATCTTTGGTATCTTGTATGTGCAAGATTTGTCTCACTTGAGTATATAGCTATCTAAGTATATTAAGCTACTTCATTTTATAGCACTATGCTTATATTTGACATTAGAATGGTTGCTGCATATCTCATGTGGGATTAAACAAAACCTCAGTTTTTTATGCTTGTGTATAACACTTCAACATCTGAACACCTGAATGTATATTTGTATCATTGATAAGATTTGATAGTCAGGCAAACTCTGT
The DNA here is from genome assembly GCF_038048845.1 of Mixophyes fleayi. Classification (NCBI taxonomy): domain Eukaryota; kingdom Metazoa; phylum Chordata; class Amphibia; order Anura; family Limnodynastidae; genus Mixophyes; species Mixophyes fleayi. The sequence goes on along the minus strand of NC_134402.1, from coordinate 433,409,577 downwards.
GTTCATAGAATCAATGACATATCATACAAGGCTTACAACTATATTATCTTAATTCAGACATCTACAATCTTTCAACAGAAATGAAAAGTATTAGTGTTGCTACATTTGTCTGTGCAAAATAAAACTGTCTCACTCGAGTCTACAGCTGCTTTAGTATATTGTAGCTAATTATTTTACAGCGCTATAATGGTATTTGCTATTCAAGTGGATGTTGCTCATATCATGTGAGATTCAGTAAAATCGTAGTTGGTTATACTTGTGTATAATGCAGTGGATCCAGGGCCGTCTTTCCCATTGGGCATGATGGGCAGGTGCCCGGGGGCCCTGCAGCCCAGGGGGGCCCTCCGGAGGCAGAAAAAAAAAACCCTGCAAAAAAAGAAATAAATACTTACCGTGCTGTCAGCTGGCAATCCGGCTCCCTCCCTGGTCTCCTCCTCCGTCGCCCTGGCAGCGCATGTCGGGCGTGACGTCATCACACCCGCCCGACATCCATTGCGGATGGTTTACAACAACAGTAAAAAAACATGAAAAAGACATTTGTCTGTATGTATTTATTTATTAGGTAAATACATTTTTAAAGTATTTTTTTAATTAAAACTGGTGCATCTTATTATCTCCGCCTCTTTGAAGTCATGGTCATTGCTGCCTGGGGCTCTATGCTTGTGATTGGGAGGATGAATGGGAATCCTCAATTGGGGACATTGCAGCTTTTGATAGGTCCTCCTTCTCACAATCAATTTTTAAAGGGATATATTATTCCTGGTGCATATCTCCACACCTACAGCTAAGTACACTGGGATTTTCAAATGATCATTTACTCATTCGCCATACATCCCAACTGTTCCGATTTAAACAGGACAGTCCCAATTTGAGGGCTCTGTCCCACCATCTGTTCGGAACAGCTTTGTCCTAAATAGTGGGAAGGCTGGGGGAGATATTGTTCACTGCTGCTCTGCATTCGCCAGTGTGCACGGCAAAGGGGTGGAGGAGAAGGGAGAACAGAACGGGGCAGTCTTTCACTTCAAAAGCCGTCCTGCTGCCAGAGGGACAAACGTTGGGAGGCATGATTCACAACTGATATCTAATAGACTGATTTGAATACAACAAAATAAAATCCAGAAACACATACTTCTAGTTGCGTTGGTAATATTTCACTTCCATTATCATCTTCCTAAACAACAATAAATTGTAATAGATGAACTTCTCTACAGCATGAATCACAATAATGTTCACCAGTTGAAGTGATGACTGCTCTAGAGTATACAACCCCCTTATGTCAGTGTGTAAGTTAGTTAGTTACTAGAGAAGCCCGGCAGTAACTGCTTTAAATTAATGTAGTGACTAAATTACTTAATTAACAGAATCCAATAACTTTTTTATACACTACACATGTAGACATTTTAACAATGCAGTATAATGAATAAATAACTATATTATCAATCACTATATTAAAGGACCTAAAGAATTTCTTTATACACTCAAATTACGTTTAACTTGTTCCATCGAAGTTACATGGCTGGGCATGGTATATGTGGCTGCAAATAACTGTCACAGTTTCTAGACCACCCAGCAGTGCTGCAAATAACTGTCACTGCCAAAGGTCACTTCTCTCTGCTCATGCTCCTCAACCTCTCTGCGGCTTCGACACCATGGACCACCCCCTCCTGCTACAAACACTTCTCTCTCTTGGCCTCTCTGGATCTGTCCTCGCCTGGTTCACCTCATACCTCGCTAACAGCTCCTTCTCTGTATCCACGTCTGGTTCCTCCTCCACCCCCTCCCCTCTCCCTGTTGGAGTCCCTCAGGGCTCTGTTCTCGGCCCTCTACTTTTTTTTGCTTTATATCTCCTCCCTTGGTGCTCTCATCTCCTCCTTCAGTCTTCAGTATCACCTTTATGCTGACGACATTCAACTCTACATCTCCTTGCCCAATCTTTTCTCCACCCTCCTCTCTCGTGTATCCGACTGCCTCTCTGCCATCTCCTCCTGGATGTCCTTGCGCTTTCTCAAAATTAACATCTCTAAAACTGAACTTATTGTCTTTCCTCCCCCTAGACTCCCCTCCCACCACGTCCTCTCTATCACTGTTAACAACACCACCATCTCCTCTGTCACCCAACTCCGCTGCCTGGGCATTACCCTCGACTTCTCTCTCTCCTTCGCCCCCCACATTCAATCCCTTGTCCAAGCCTGTCGCTTCCAGCTATGCAACATTGCCCGCATCCGGCCCTTCCTCTCTCAAGATGCCACCAAAATTATCATCCACGCACTCATCATCTCCCGCCTCGATTATTGCAACCTCCTCCTTACCGGCCTCCCCCACTCCCATCTTGCCCTCCTCCACTCTATACTCAATGCGGCTGCAAGACACATCTTCCTTTCTTGCCGCTTCTCGTCTGCCTCCCCTCTCTTCCTTGCCCTACACTGGCACCCCATCCCTTACAGAATCCTTTTCAAACTCCTGACCATCACTTACAAGGCTCTCTTCCAGTCTACTGCCCCCTATATCTCTAACCTCCTCTCCATTCACACTCCTGCCCACTTCCTGCGCTAGGCCAATGACCGTCGCCTCTCCTCCACTCTTATCACCTCTACCCACTCCAGAATCCAAGACTTCTCCCGTGTACCCCACCTTCACTGGAACTATCTCCCTCGCTCCATCTGTCTTTCTCCCAATCTGTGCTCCTTCAAGCGGGCACTTAAAACTCACCTGTTCCTCAAAGCATACCTACTATCATCCATGCTTTCATCATCTCCCGCCTCGACTACTGCAACCTCCTCCTTGCTGGCCTCCCCTGCTCCCACCTCACCCCCCCTCCGCTCTATACTCAATGCGGCTGCGAGACTCATCTTCCTCTCACGCCGCTCCTCCTCTGCCTCCTCTCTCTGTCTTGCCTTACACTGGCTCCCCTTCCCCTATAGAATCCTTTTCAAACTCCTTACCACCACTTACAAGGCTCTCTCCCAGTCTACTGCCCCTTATATCTCTAACCTCCTCTCCATTCACACTCCTGCCCGCTCCCTGCGCTCAGCCAATGATCGCCGACTCTCCTCCACTCTGATCACCTCTTCCCACTCTAGAATCCAAGACTTCTCCCGCGCTGCCCCCTTCACTGGAACGACCTCCCTCGCTCCATCCGTCTCTCATCCAACCTGTGCTCCTTCATGCGGGCACTTAAAACTCACCTGTTCCTTAAGGCCTACCAACTATCCACCTAACCTCTCATCTCTTCTGTCTCTCCCCTGGCCCCCTTTTTTCTCTACCCTTTGCTTTACTAGCTCCCTTCTGTGCCTGATTTTGTTCACCCTCCCTTAGGATGTAAGCTCGTATGAGCAGGGTTCTCTTCCCTCCTGTCTCCATACCTGTTCTTCCGCTCTGTCTCTACTGTATTTGCCTGCCCGGCGTTTCTGAAGTATTGGTATTCTATGTTTAATGTTCTGTACTGTTTTACCCTGTATGGTCTACTGTTTGTACTGTGTACAGCGCTGCGGAAACCATGTGGCGCCTTACAAATAAACAATGTTAATAATAATAATAATAATAATCTTCCACTTAACCCCCTCATCTCCTCCGCCTGTTCTGCTCTCTCTCCTCCCTGCCCCCCTGTTCTCTTCCCACTTACTTCAACTGGCTCCCTTTGTGCCTGTGTTTTGTCTACCCTTCCTTAGGATGTAAGCTCATTTGAGCAGGGCCCTCTTCCCTCTGATCTCCATACCTGTTCTTCTGCTTCGTCTTTACTGCATTAGCCTGCCTGGAGTCTCTGAAGTTTTGGTATTTTTTGTTTACTCTTTGTATTGTTTCACCCTGTTTAGTCTATTGTTTGTGCTGTGTACGGCGCTGTGGAACTCCAGACCACCCAGCAGCTCACATGTTCCAGGTCAACCAGCAGGTGCACAGGGAGAGTTCACTAAGTGTCACAGTTTCCAAAGTAACCAACAGGTGCACAGGTGTAGTTCCAACTATCAAATTTTCCAGAGGACAATGTATGTATTGTTGTAAATAGTGGGTGGATGTTTTGCGACATAACTCCAAAACAAAGCAATCTATTACAATGCCAATATTTTATTGCAAATCTATAGACAACGATTGTTATATGATGTGCCCTGCTCAAACAACAACATCATAGAAATAAGTCATTTCTAAAAGTTATACTTATGCTATAAATATATAGAGCAGTATAATGCATCTTAATATAAAGGGGCCAGAATAAGAGTGACCCTGGTCCCATTATCATCATCATCGCTTATTTGTAATTTGTCATAAAACTCTTATACTGGAATCACTAGGATGCGATACTGCAGGGTCCTGATTTTTACCCTGTACCCACTATACATCCACGCTGATGCTGGATCACATAGCTGTATGACAAGGGAACTAAATAAATCAACAAATAAATAATAAATAAATAAATAGTCGCTTAACTGATGCAAATATAAAAAGAAAATGACTGTTATGCCCTTTTCCCTATTAATGCATTGATAATCGCTCTGCGTGATGAATGCAGTGCTGTTCTTTAAGCACTTTTTACATTTCCTGGCACACCTCTTAGTGCAATGAATAAATTAGAGATTACAGTGCACAAATAAGCTTAATGATATCAATGATTTCGCAATGAGCAGTAAGTGTCCCCAATTAAACGGTATCGCTTATACAAGCAAATAGCAATAAGGATTGGATGATGTTATTGTTATGTGATGCGATATTGGTAATACACAAATGGCCCGATGACTAAAACTGGTGAAGCTAAGGGTGTCATGTTATTGCCTGTTACATCTGTATGAACTTCATTCCATATAGAGGCAGTTTGTCACCACAATTATCTGCACTAGATTTATAGAAGCCGATCTGTCCTAGAGGAATGTGGGACCCGGGTTGAACCAGTCTGTGCGAGACCCACTTTTCAAAAGGAAATGTCTGGTAAAACGATTCTGGTTACAGTACACTGTAAGGGCAGCTGAAGCTAGTTAAGTATTGATAGTCACTCTCTGCATAATTATACTGCAGTCATATTATAATGCATTATGTATAAACATAATGGACAAACTCTCCTATGACGATCTGTGAACCCTACAGACTTGTTTTTCTGTGTCACTGCCCCTTGTCTCCTCCATCTGTGTCTCTGCCCTAACCTCATCTTCTTATGTGTCTGTGCCACTGTGCACCTTTTTTCTTCATGTGACTATGTGCTATTGCCATCTCACCTTCCCCATGTGTCTGTTACGTCCTACCCTAGTTTCCACCATCTATTCCTGTCAGTTCTGCTCTCTGGTGTCCACATATGTCTCTCTGTCATTGTAGCAGGAAAGGTGTGATTTACTCCTAATGATAATAAAACAATTGCCACAAATTACTAATGACTTATTTCATTAATTATTGGAACAAATTCCAATTTGCGACTTATCCGCTATTTTCACAAACCTGTGCGGTTTATTATGGTTAGTGTGTCGGAGAAAATTAAGCTTTGTAAAGTCCAGGATACTAAGGGCTATGTTACACATTGGGGCCTCTAACAGGGAGGAGATCTGTTCTGACCGCTAGTCCTGGGGTGTTAGTGCAGTCCTGTCTGTAAGTACTGATTCACTGTATTATACCTCTGTCATTCACAAATACAGTATTGTTCTGCTCCAATCTAATAACTTTGTCTCCATTTAAGTATGGAATCTGGTGGATGATCGTGAGAATGTTGATCTTTGTGCTGGGCAAATGAATCTAACGTTAGAATGTAAGCATGGCATAGAAAAATCCAAAGGTGGCATATGAAGTATGAGACGACAACTCGGTTGTGACCCACCATGTACAATATACAGGAGTGCAATACAATCACAACAGTATAAATTGCATAAGTACAGTGTACAGTACATATGTAAAGTATTCACATTTCTTAATACCAAATAGGAGCCTCACATCACTACACTGTGCTGTTGAGGGACCTTGCTCTTTACACCATCTATCTCCCAATCAACTCCATTCCCTTACTTACAACATGACCACTGCCCCTGTCACATGTAGCCATGTCCTCACTAACATAATCACAAGAGTGGGCAGGTCTTTGCATTCCACAGATCACTCATCTCCTGAAATAATCTGTGCTACTCTAAGCATGCGATTCATCTGATTGGCTACAGGTTGTTCTATCCCCATCACTTCGAAAACATTCCTGGCAAGCAGAAGTTGAAGCGTGTTAAATTCAGAATCTTTCTTTTGAATGATAAACTGTTTTGAATATGGAATACGGGACTGGATTTTATTTAATGGAAAAAAAATAATTTACCATTAAACTGTATATCATAGACAATCTCCATCAGTCTATAAAAATCCCAAAGCTAAAAACATGAAATGAGAATCCTAGCTTGAAATGGTTAAATGAAGTCACCTAAATGCAATAGCTTTTCTCTCTTTACTGGTTACGATATATATTCCATTTTATAGCTGACACTGAGTCATAACTCAACCGGTTGAAGGCAGCAAGACTGGATCGAGAACTTATTGTCGTGATACTTGAATGGATCATGGCTTTACAGATAGTACTATAGACCAAGGACACATAGATAATTTCTAAAAAATTAAATGAATTATCCTCACACATGCTTGATTGAAGGAAAAAAATAAGAATTAAAAAGAGTATACATAACCTAATCTACTGCCTGTGATCTTAAATAAATACAATATCTTATTGTAGAGACTCAAATACAATTAATAACTTATTATTTTATATTGTTAAGAGTAAAATAGACACACACAATAAAACCCTTTGTCATTCAATCAGCCCATGGTTACTTTCCTGCACACAGTGAAACCCTTATAATCCATTCGACATTTTACTTTGCTTCCTTGATTTTACATATATCAAAAGCACATACTGAGGTCAGGAAAATCAGTGTTACACTATGAAACCTATCTTAATGTAGTATTATTATTTATTATTATTATTATTATCCTTTATATATAATCATCAACATATCATAAGTCTGGGCATTGAGGGGATATATATATTTAACCAGTGGTAGCAGGTGAGGGCTGGCAAATGTTAGCCCGGGGGGCAAGCACATAGCACTGGCCCATAAGTAGCGGCCCATATATATATATATATATATATATATATATATATATATATATATATCGCTGGGGATAACCCCTGTTGGGGGAACCTATTTATCAAACACTATTAATAGATTATAATACAAATAGCACTACACTATTTGTATAATTATCTATTCACCCACAAGATGCCTTTTTTTTTTATAATAAGGAATAAAAAGATGATATTAAAAAACTAAACATACACTTACCTGAATAAAAGGGATTGTACTTTCATCTTGCTGTGCCTTTGCTCTTGTCTGCAATAATGGCTGCAGGGGTGGGTGTTTTTCATGCCCTGCCTAAATGGGAGCCTCCTATTGTATTGGAAGCTCCCATTGTATTGGTGGGCAAGCCATCTGTATATAAAAAGTGAGATTGAGGCTCCCATGTATTTGATTGGGGCTGCCCCAATCATATTCAGAGAGGGGGCTGGTACTGGTGGGGAAAGAGAGGCAGGGCACAGGGTGTCAATCTGACACCCTGGCCCTCTGTGATTTACTGCTACAGGCTCCTGTAGGCTATGGGAGGAGCTCTGTAGCACTTTTATGATGGCTAAAGTTTTGCCCTGTACATGGGTAGTATACACAGAATACTACCCATGTGTCATGCAGTCGGGCACTCCCCACCACCCCCCAGCCATGGATGAATGGGCTGCCATCCACCCGGCCGATAGAAAGTGCGCTGCGGTGCTGCTCCTCCCCAAACCCCGCTCCCTGCTGCTCGTGGATACATGCGGTGTCTTTCGCATACACTGAGTATTACCCAGGCGAGTATTAAAATTACTATAAAATGTATGTATTGCACAGACGGCCGCATCACATGACATGTGATGCGGCCGCGACCGCAAATATTTACCAGCTGGGTGGCGGCCCAAACTGGTGTCAGGTCGAGTGGCCCGGGGGGCAGATGCCCCCCTGCCCCCCGACACAGCCTGCCCCTGGGTGGTAGTCACTATTTTGAACGTATTAAAGCCGACACTATTTACCTCGGCAGGATGAAACCGAACAGCTCATCGCCGACTCACTGAAAAGACTGACACCTTCAAACGTAGATTTTCCTCAATTGCAGCACCTGAAGAAGCCGGCAGCAGTTGATGACGTCCCATTGAAGAGACTGACTGTGATCCGAGTTCTTCAGATAATAATTTAAGGAGGCAACGCCTGTACAAGGTACATGGTTTAGCAATGAACCCTGTACAATTGAGGAAAATCTAGGTTTGAAGGTGTCAGTCTTTTCAGTGAGTTGGCAATGAGCTGCTCGGTTTCATCCCGCCGAGGTAAGTAGGTTCGGCTTTTACACGTTCGTTATATATATAGCACCCAAACCATATTTAACATACAATGACAAGAAGATGGTACAGATGATCCTGCCCAAATGAGTTTACAATCTATGAGGTGCAGGGAACACTTGATACATAAGGTAGTAAAATAACAATTGTAGCTGGTGGTGGGGAAAGTATGTGTGTCTACTGTGAGAAGGAAGCATTATCAGCCACCAATGTTAAGGCAACCATTGGCGCCTGGTAGTTTTGTGCAGCTACCATTGTGTGGTATAGATGATATGAGGAGAGACAGGAAGTTAGAGATATGAAATATGAGCTAGACATTTTGGATAAATGAAGACAGTCAGCTGACGCCAACCACGAATACCCATGATCATTTAGCTTAACTGAACCTCCTTCCTTCTGGAGAAGACTTTCACACTTCTGGCCAGTGGGAGCTTATGTGGTTACCTGCCAACCCGAAGTAGCTATATCCCGCTTTAGCATCATGCTCTCTGCTAGACACATAACCAGGACACTTGTTCCCCCTGTTCGAAAAAGTTGTGTTGGCTGCTGCTGCCAACCAGTAGGCCACAAAGATCCCCAAATGAGTAAAAGAGATGGCAATAGGAATAAATCTTGAACTCTCTGGGTCCAGCTGCTGATCTAAGATGGTATTCCAAAAGATCTCTGAAATAGCTTTATCCTTCATGGCATTTCTCACTGCCTTCACAAATGTTTAATTGTTTTATATTTGTGAGAAGATTGTTATGTAGGAGGTAGGGCATATAGATGATCTAAAGTGCAGCTCCAGCTGCCGTCCATACAATGCATGATATTTAATCAAGAAAGGCTTTGTGGGAAGATGAAATAATTCTGTATATTAGTACAAACATGAGTGAAATGTTTTTCTTCTGCAATTCTCAGGATTTGGCATTCATTACTAAGTTGGATTGTCACAGGGGCTGTGGCTAGGCATCCATTCGAGATAGTTGCACTTCTGTGCAGCTCCAGAGCTATCTGCTAAATCTGTGCATGTGTTTCTCCATGTCTTACAATACCACCCAAAGCCCCCCATAAGCTGATATCAGAACAATGTAGGCGGAATATTCAACTGCCCTGAAAATCTGCCTTTTTCCTGCCTTTAGATCCCAGTCTATTACTGTTCTGCACGAGTCTCATCATTGACAACACTGCAGAATCTACCACCATACCACCAGAGGAGCTCAGGACTGGCATCCATCTGTCACCCTTCAGTCGCCTACCAAGGCCAACATCCAATCATAACTCTGGAATCCATCCATGATTACCAGGCACTTGAACAGCCTCCCAGTAGCACTACTGGGAGCACCTAAAAGGTTAAGTAAAAAGGTTCTGAGAGCATGAGAGCCTCAGCAGGATTGTAATAACACAGTCCCACAAAGTAACACATACATAGACTAACCCAGGCATCTGTGTATAGAGTTAAATTATCTATAAATACACAAATTCCCCTTAGGTCAGCATTCTCTAACCATCAATAGTCATTTCTTCACCTTATATATGGCCTATATAGACAACTCCATAACTTTATGGCATAATCTCAATTAAATAACTACTTTGCATTCTAAATGGAGAAATATAGAAAATGATCACAAAAGAAAGCTATAATATTAGAAAAGCCTCTCTACAACCAGATATGCAACAAATCCTCAAAAAATCAGGGTCTCTAACAGCAAATGTTGCTTCACCAACCATCTTTAGAAACTAGCTTTAAATACTACCAAATAGGAAAGGTGAACTTGAAGAAATTTCATTTTAAATCATTACCTACCAAACAAGTTTACTCATCTCATGTAGCGGCCAGACTAGGGCTGGGTACACGCCCCAGGTTTTTCACCCGATTATAGGGCCAATCACACAATAAACGACTGTTTGGCCCAATATCGCATTAGTGTGTACACTCCAACGAACGATTATCGTTCCAAAGCTCATCGTATCGTTTGATTTAAACGGACTAAATGTCTCGGTCAAAGATGGAACAATGTCGTTCCAATTCTGCAGTGTGTATGCGCTCTCGATCAGCAGTGTAGGCAGATCTCCATAGATTTTACATAGTCAGGATCTTTTCAGCCGATGGTTACGACAGATGAAGAGCACAGATCTGAAAGTAACTCTTGTAAAAGTTGTATAGTGTGTACACATGAATTGGCATGATGATCAGGACTTTCAGTCATTGATAAAATCGTTAACAAAATCACATCAGAAATTTTTTTCTGTAGCTTGTACCCAGCCTAAATTGTATGCCCTCAACCAGGGCCAACCAAGATGATGGAGCAGATCAAAAACATGAGAAAAGCAGGCTTTTGTAAGCCAGAGGCAGGTGTTCAATTTAACACAATAGTAAGTGCATATTATTTATCATTTTATTGCTCCTCCTTGCATTTGATCTATTGTGGCTTTCTCCTAGCGCCTATCCATCCATATTGATACCATTTTGATATAACAAAATGTTAGAACAGGATCCTTATTCTGAAATTATTTTTGATAGGATACATAGACCCATGTGGGACCCAGGCAGACAAGCTGTACAATATAATTTGTCTGTTTTACTGTCACAAACAAAATGAGGGAATGATTATGAGAGGCAAATGTGTAGACAGGATAGATTATAACAAAATTCAGATCTATCAAGATCGCTCATGCTACACTCACCAACAGCATTGGCTCCTTAAACTGCTAACAGATAAATGGCAAAAAAATGGAATACAGATGGGGGATCTTTATCAATATCCAAGTTATTCATAATGGGTCACAAGCTACATTCCATGAAGACCTTGATTGAGATACATTGGGACTGCAAAAGAACACTCTCACCA